>NC_092785.1:16631723-16801723 GCF_047496795.1 Chiloscyllium punctatum
ACACAGAGACACACACACAGACACACACACACACACACACACAGACACACACAGACACACACACAGAGACACACACAGACGCATACACACAGACACACACACACACAGATACACACAGACAGACACACACAGACATAAACACACATAGACACACACACACAGACACACACAGAAACACACACAGATGCACACACACACAGACACAGAGACACACACAGACACAAACACACACAGACACAAACACAGACACACTCACAGACACATACAGACATACAGACACACACACAGACGCACACACACACAGACAGGCACACACAGACACCACACACATACACACAGAGACACACATAAATACAGACGCACACACACACAGATACACACACACACACACACAGGCACACACAGACACACACACAGACACACACAGATATACACACAGGCACACACACAGACACAGACACACAGATGCACGTACACACAGGTAGACACACACACCGACACCCACAGACACACACCCTCACACGGACAAACATATGCACACCAACACACAGACATACACACACACACACCAAGACACACAGACCCACATACAGAACCACACATACACGAGTGCACACGTGCGCACACACCCCCCCCACCCCCTCCCCCACCCCCTCCCCCACACATCCACACACAGAAACACATACACTCACACACTGGGCTATCTGAGACTTGCAGATTGAGGGGACATGTATGTGAAGATCAGATGAGACCTTGTGGAGTGGTCAGGAGCATTCAGCTCGAGGACAGGTTCCAGGCATTAGTTTTATTCATTCTTGGCAGCTGGGCATCATTGGCTGGGCCCAGTATTTATTGCCCCTGCCCCTAGTTGCCCCCCTTGAGAAGGTGAGGGTGAGCTGCCCTCTTAAACTGCTGCAGGTCCATGTGCTGTTGGGTAGACCCACAGTGTCCCTGCGGGAGGGAATTCCAGGATTCGGACCCGGGAAGGAACAGCGATTCATTTCCAATTCGGGACGGTGAGGAGCTCAGAGGGGATCTGGCAGGGGAGATAGTGTTCCCATGTATCTGCAGCTCCGTGTCCTTCCAGGTGGAAGGGGTCGTGGGTTTAGAAGGTGTTGTCTGAGGATCTGTGCTGAGTTTCTACAGTGCATCTTGTAGATGGTACCCACTGCTGTTACTGAGCATCGGTGGGAGAGGGAGTGGATGAGTGCGGATGTGGTGCCAATCACGAGCGTGCTGTATGGTCCTGGATGGTGAGAAGCTTCTCGAATGTTTGTTGGCGCTGCCCCCATCCAAGGCAAGTGGGGAGTATTCCATCACCCTCCTGCCCTGTGCCTTGAAGATGCTGAACTTGTCATGTAATGATCTGAAAAAGGGCAGATCCTGTCCCATTTAGGAGGTTATAGGAAAGTCACGCGCTGAGCTTGCCTCAGGAAATGTATTGAAACAATGATTTCCTTCATGCAGTGGGGAATTATTTGAACTGACTACAGACCTGCCTATTGCTGGAAAAACAATAATAAACTCTTTGAGTCTCAGATGTGCACAATGAGTGATTTATTTCATCATTCCCCCCCACCAACATGATAACTTGTGATGTGAATATTGAGGTGAAAAATATGCCAACAGTTTTAAAATTCTTCAGACAAATAATGCTCAGATATTCATTATATCTATTGGAATAAATGTTCAAAAGATATTTCAGACCCCAAGACTGTCCAACTAACGGGAACAGCTTATTTTTATCGATGTATTTGATTTCGTTGCAAAGATTGAACTGGCATTCAAATGTGTTTGCAGAACTGAAAACAATTTAAAATCCATCTTGCTGCGAGTGATCTAAACATTTACAATGATTGAGTTTTATTTGGGGAGGAAGTGCAATTGTTGGACCACAGTATAATCACTCATTTGTTTATGTTATAATCCCAGACTCACTCTGACGATCATATTGAACAGTGTCCGATATCCACCAAAATAAAGCAAAGATCTGTGGATGCCGAAGGTCTGAAACAAAAGCAGAAAGTGCTGGAGAACGTCTGCAAGTCTGGCAGCTTCTGAGAAAGCAGGATTACCATTTCCCAGCCCTGTGGCAAACTTTTCACAACTGAGAAACCTCGAAATGTTAACTCTGCTTTTTCTCCACAGACCCTCCTCCTGAGATTCTCCAGTGGTTTCTGGGAAGTATTCATTCTGCTGGTCGAAGGGCCAAGTCATTTTGGTTACAATTTCTAACGGCTGGAAAATTAGGTATTTCCTGTGATCCCAGTGATGGTAACCAGGGAATATTAACGTCATCTATCCCACTGAAACAAATAAATGTGACACATTTTGGAGACAGAATTATTCATTGATACTTAATGAGTATTCAAGTGAAAAGCTACATGGGGAATATTAATTTTTATTTTAACCGTGGAAAATTAGTTGAACCCATTTGATCATGTTCCACTTCATGACAAATTTCTTTTGTATTTCTCACGATCGTACCAATTGTTACATATTTTTCACATTAAAAGTCATTTAAATTTCAATTGGTTCTGTACACAAGAAAAATTTCATAATCTTGTCATTTCGTTCAACATGAACGTTAGATTTTGAATTATTGGATATCTGACATTTTTGTAAAATGTTTCCAGCTGATTTGTCACATTAAAAGATTAATTCTTTTAATCCAATCATTTATTCTCCAGAAACATTTTAATTTTCATTTCATGACAAACGGCTTTGAACATGTTGAATCATTTTATTTATTTTTATTCTGATATTACTTATCAATGGATAATGATCACATGATGACATTGATGCTTCTTTCCCCCAAATGTCATGAGAGTCATGTTTAATTAAGTTCATTATTGCTCAGTTACATCATTACTGCAAGATTCGAGTTGTTTTTGACAGTCCATTATGCACAGAAACCTGTTAATTTGCAGTACAATTATTACAATAAATATCTGATTAGTTTTCATTTGAGTAACCACAGTCAGCATGTGAGTATAGTCCTGCGCTTCCGGGGTGGGAACATTATGGAGGGCTGTTGTGGAGTTCTGGTAGTGTCTCTCCTACTAGACCAGAAGGCATGTGTTCAATTCCCACCTTCAACACAGATGTGTCAGAGCAGCTCTTAGTGTTGACCCCAAAATATGTCAGCAGAGACTGAACTGCTTTTCAATCCAAAATTAGGTCCACTTCGATCTGTTATTCGTTCTCGTAACCACAGCATAATTTTCTTCAGGTCTCTAATCGAAGTGTCTATCTAATCATGCTGGCTTTATATTCCTGGAAAATATTCAGCAAATTTTCATTCTTAAAGATTGAAATATCTAAAAAACTTACAGTTTCAATTATTGTTTAAACCAAACAGCGAAGTACAACCAATTATTTTTTCAAACAATGAGCAGTAGGATTGTATTGCTAATTAACACATAAATGTCTAAATACTGTTCATTCTGAAATCGAATTTTTAAAAAAACGTTGAAAGAAAACATTTAGACCATTATTATTGCTCAGAGCAACAGCTCAGTTTTTTAAATCCTTTTTCCCCAATCCCATAAAGAGGAAAACAGCATTCATTTCTAGTACGGGGAAATAGAGAATTCTCGCTCCATATTATTCTCCAGTTTCACCACTGACCTACATTTTATAATGAAATACTGTAATTTGCCTAAATATTGCCATGTCCTTTGATCAAATTAATTTTCTCCTTAGTGTTCAGTTCATGGTTTGCCAGAAATTCGTCAGAATTTATTTCTCACCTCAGGCGACTGACTGTGTGGAGTTTGCACATTCTCCCCGTGTCTGCGTGGGTTTCTTCTGGGTGCTCCGGTTTCCTCCCACAGTCCAAAATTGTGCAGGTTAGGTGAATTGGCCATGCTAAATTGCCTGTAGTGTTAGGTGAAGGGGTAAATGTAGGGGAATGGGTCTGGGTGGGTTGCTCTTTGGAGGGTCGGTGTGGACTTGTCGGGCCGAAGGGCTTGTTTCCACACTGTAAGTAATCTAATCTAATAGTCTGAGTGAATTTTAAAAGGTTGCTGACTTCAAGGAAGACCTTTAACATGGATTCTTAATCCGTTCCTAAAATCACATAAAATCTCGAAGTTACTGAAATCAATGCGCACACTAAACACTTCACATAAAGCCATAAAATTGTCTGCATGATTATCTTAGAATTGATCAGTGGAATGCTCTTTGGAACTTTTTTTTAAGCTCAATAAACACAGTAAACCACTGGTTTTCCTTCCACCCAATAAACAGTTTCTTATTAAATATCCACCCAATGCTCATTGCTGTAATGTGTCATTTTGGCTCAATATATCACTAGCTGCAAACATTTTGATCACCTGTCCAGTACACACACTTCCCTATTTATTCAGAACAAAATCAAACAACGGCCTCTATAAATGATGTTGACTGTGTCTTTCATTCACAATAATACTCATGTTCAATATCTCATCATTTTCCTCTTAAGTCTGATACAAATGTCTGAAGAACGATCATACTAAAATTCATATGAATTTTAAATTACTTTACAAGAAATCCAACAGAAGGAAACATAGAATTCTTCAGCTGCCAATAATTTTGAACAAAAAAAAATTCTTTTCAATAATCACTGAATGTTTAATGATTTATTTCAATCCACTAACCCAGCATTTTAGTTCTCAGTTTACTGATCTCAGTGAATATTTAATCATCATCAGAACAAACAGTTTTGAAAATATTGAATTGTTTCACTTGTCAGAATTCCAGCCTTCATTATCACTTAATTGCTAATACCATAAGGAAATTATATTATAATTACCTAATGCCGAAGCTGAAGAGATTTTTAGTCATTCATTTTATTATTTTCGTGCTGTATTCTCAAACTCACCAGGATACTGTTCACATTAGGAAGTGAATTTGAGGTCTGAGTCTCTTTTCAACAATCATTGGAGCATCTCACCATATATCAGTTCATCAATCATGGAAATTCTCCTTTAACTCTTCAGTCCAATCATTACACTGAATATCGCTCAAAAAGTTGAAGTATATACTGCTTTTTAAACCTCAATAATAATTTTAAAGTATCTCACTGCTTTCAGCCCAGGGATCTGGTTGGGCAATTATTATTTGACCTGGTGATTTTCAAAACTATTCACAAAATTGTCAAGAACAGGAAACAAATTTTATTAAATTTGTTGTTTCACTCATAACCGACAGACAATTCATTGGGTGACAAAGGCATATTGGACCGAATGGCATTTTTCTCTGCTGTAGACCTTTATGATTCAATTAAAACATTTATTTTTTAATGTGCAATAGTTTACAGAAGTGCAGCAAGTACCAAATTAATGCTGAATTCAATAACAGCTCTAATTTTGTACTGATCATCAAACTACATAAATGTTCAATAAAATGCTCATAGTCAATGTGTAAAACAGGACAGTGCAGTGTGGAGATTAAATGACTAATTCTTGTTCTGTGTAGTCATCATAGTCAATGCTTAAATTATGAGCCACAAATCTATCGTTGCAAATGCCAAGGATCAGTCAATCAACATAGAAGTGTAAATATCTCAATACCTGTCGATCATTTGAATGCATTATTGTGACAAACATTTCTTCAGGCCACTACCCTTCATAAATGTCTCATTTTTGTGCACTCCATAATTTCAGAGATTGCCAAACTGTTAACAGTGAAGTCTTGTTTAAATTGAATTAAGTATTTTTCACTTCAGTGTTAACACTGAAAACATATCGAGTTTACTTCCAATCAGCACACAAATGTGGAAACATTTGTAACGCACAGAATTTAATAGCACAAAACATTTCGGCACATCTTTATTATTCAAGTCACCAAGTCAAAATATAAGCCCTTCATCACCAGTCCAATCAAAATTTAAAATATCAGCAATTTCTTGTTCCGTAAGATGAACAAATGCAATTTCATATTCTTCAGTCTGATAATTGCTGACATTTTATAATTAAACATTGTAATTTGTCTAAGTATTGACTTTTGATCAAATTAACTTTCTCATGGTTGTTCCATTCATGATTTGCCAGAAAGTTCCTATATATATTTTTCACTAAACATGCTGACTGTAAGCTGAAAATGCTTTGAAAGTATGAGAGTGTGTTCACGTGAATATTGAGTTTGCATTTCTCTCACTCATCACGCTTAGCCCGTAATGGTTTAATGTGCCTTTTTCGTTTGACTGAATTTTAAAAGTTTGTTGACTTCAAGCATGATCTTTAACACTGGATTCTTAATCAGTTGTTAGATCACGTATAATCTAAAAGTTACTGAAATCAATGCGCACACTAAACATTGCACATAACGTCATACAATTGTCTTCATGATCATCTAATTACTGATCAGTGGAATACCCTTAGTAATTATCTTATTGTTCTTGAGCTCAATAACCACAGGAAACAACTTGTTTTCCTTCCATCCAATAAAGACAATAAGTCGTTTCTTAAATTTCCACCCAATTATCATTGTCACTAATGTTTAATTTTGGCTCAATATATCAGTAGCTACAAATATTTTGAACACATGGCCATTACACATCTTGATCTATTTATTCAGCGCAAAATCAAGCAACTGCCTCTGTAAATAATATTTATGTTTGTTATCGAATGATTTTCTTCTTTATTCTGACACAAATGTCCAAGGCATAACGAGACTAAAATGTACATGAATTTGAAATTATTTTCTGCAAGAAACCCAACATAATAAAATACAGAATTTTTAAACAGCTGATAATTTTCAGCAGAAAAGAACATTTTTCAATCATCAGTGTAGGGCCAATGCTTTGTTTCAAACTGCCAACGTCACATTTTAATCCTCAGTTTACTGATCCCGATGAAAATCTAATCAATATCAGAGCAAACTTCTTTGAAAATATTCAATTATTCTTTTTGATAGAAATCTAACCTAAATTATCACTTCACTGTCATTACCATAAATGAATCATATTATAACTATCACAGATGGAAGGATTTTTAATCATTCATTTTATTATTTTCAGTCCAATATCCTCAAAAACATCAGATTATACACAGGTCCTGCAATCATAGTAAACACACAATTATTCTTCCGTTCCACAAATATAATCTTTTTTATCTTAAGGAATACTCACAAACTACATGTTTTTCACTTCAATTTTTCTCAGTTTACATTTGTTCAAAGGTTGCTTACTGTTCACTTTAGATTAGATTACATTCCCTACAGTATGAAAACAGGCCATTTGGCCCAACAGGTCCACACTGACCCTCCAAAGAGTAACCCACCCAGACCGACTCCCCCACCCTACATTTACCCCTGACTAATGCATCTAAGACTACAGGCAATTTAGCATGGCCAATTTGCCCTGACCTGCACATCTTTGGACTGTGAGAGGAAACCCAGAGCGCACGGAGGAAACCCACACAGACACGGGGAGAATGTGCAAACTCCACACAGACAGACAGTCACCTGAGGTAGGGATTGAACCCAGGTCCCTGGTGCTGTAAGGCAGCAGTGCTAACCAATGAGTCACCATGCCACCCACGGTAACTTTAGTGAGTTAATGCATGAGATCAAAATATTTTTCCAACAATCATTGGAAGAACTAACCATATATTAATTCACTAATCATGGTAAAAATCCTTTAACTGTTAAGTCCAATCATCACACTGAATAATCACGCAAAAGGTTGAAATATAGACTGCTTTTTAAACCTCAATACTAACATTGAAATATGTCACTGCTTTCAGCCAGTGATCTGATTGTGCAAATATTGTTTGATGTGGCAATTTTGAAAAATATTAAAGAATTGTCAGGAACAGGAAACAAATTCGACATTCTCTTATTGTTTCACTCATAATCCACAGACAATTCAGTGGATGACATGGTCAAATTGGGCTGAAGGGTCTGTTTCCATGCTGTAGACTTCTTTGGGTCTGTGACATTATCCATTTTTAACGTGCAATAATTGACAGAAACGCAGCAAATACCAATTTAATGTTGAATTCAATGACATCTCTAATTTTGTACTGAGCATCAAACTACATAAATGTTCATTGAAATGCTCATAGCTAATGTGCATAACAGGACAGTACAGTTAGGAGGTTAAATGACTAATTCATGTCCCGTGTAGTCAGCACAGTCAAATTAAATTAGGAACCATGAATCCATCATTTTAAATGCCTCGGATTAGTGAATCAACACTGAGCTGTAAATATCTCAATATCTGTCGATCATTTGAATACATCACTGAGATAAACATTTCTTCAGGCCACTACTTTTCATAACTTTTTATGCACTCCATAATTTCAGAGATTGTCAAACTGTTAATAGTGCAGTCTGGTTTGAATCGAATTCAATATTTTTTAACCTCAATACCAACACTGAACAAATTTCGTGTTTATTTCCGATCAGCACACAAATGTCTAAACATTTATTACTCAATAGAATTTAATTCCACAAAAGCATTCCAAAAACATTCAGCAAGCCTTTATGTTCAATTCAATAATTCAAGTATATCAACCCCAGTCTAATCAAAATGTGAAATATCATCAAAATGTTTGAATAGCATTAGCTGCAAACATTTTGAACACATGACCATTACGCATATTTATCTGTTTATCTGTAAATGATGTTGACTGTGTCTTTCATTCACTATAACACTCATGTGCAAAATCTCATCATTTTCCTCTTAATTCTGACACAAATGTCTGCAGAATGATCAGACTAAAATTCACATGAATTTTGAATTACTTACTCTGCAAGAAATCCAACAGCAGGAAATATGGAATTCTTGACCAGTCGATAATTTTGAACAAAAAAAAAATCTTTTCAATAATCACTAAATGTCTAATAGTTTGTTTTAGTCCACCAGTTAATCCTCAGTTAACTGATCTAAATGAACATCTCATTAACATCAGAGTAAACAGATTTGAAAATATTGAATTAGTTCACTTTTTAGAAATCTTTCCTTCATTATCACTTCATGTGTCATTACAATAAGCAAATTACGTTCTATCATAACTAACCAAGTTCTCAGATGAAGTGATTTTTAATCATTCATTTTATTATTTTCGGTGCCGTATTCTCAAAATCACCAAATTATTCGTGGTTCTGAAACCACAGCAAACACACAATTATTCTTCTGTCCAACAAACACCAAAAATATCTGATTATCTCTCACATCCACAAATTCCCTGGACCTCTAAATGCCTTTCACTTCAATACTTAACGTTCATTTTCCAAAGTTAAAAAGCTCGATAATTAATGTACGTTTTTCTAATTAGTAACACATGGACATATCGTACAAACTCGCAGAGCGCTACAGAGAAGAATTCTGGGACACCTGCACCAACCAACCCCACCGCCCCATGGCCGAATATTTTAACTCCCCCTCCCACTCTGCTGAGGACATGCAGGTCCATCGCCAGGAGGAAGAACGCCTCATATTCCACCTCGAGACCCTTCAATCCCAGAGCATCAATGTGGACTTCACTAGTTTCCTCATTTCCTCTCCCCCCCACCTTACCCCAGTTCCAACCTTCCAGCTCACCATCATCCTCATAATCTGTCAATCTTCCTTCCTACCTATCCGTTCCACCCTACTCTCTGACCTATCACGTTTCCTCCCACCCCCATCCACCTATTGCACTCTTAGCTACTTCCCCCCCCAGCCCTACCCCCTTTCCCATTTATCTCTCGACCCTCGAGGCTCCCAGCCTCACTCCCCGATTTTGCCCGAGAGGTCGATTCTCCAGCTCCTCGGATGCTGCCTGATCTGCTGTGCCTTTCCAGCACCACTCTAATCTTGACTCTAATCGGCAGTCCTCACTTTCACCTATACCTCACTGTTGCCGGTCCACAATCATTCGAAGGCTGGTTACTGCTCACTTTGAGTGAATTTGAGATCTAAGTCCTTTTCCAACAATCACTGGAACATCTAACCATACATCGGTTCACCATCACTGTAAATCCCCTTTAAAACTTCAGGCCGATCATTACACTGAATGTCACACTGAATATAATTCTAACCTACATTATCACTTCATTTTCATGACCATAAGTGAATTATGTTATAAATACCCAAGTTCACAGATGGAGAGATTTTTAATCATTCACTTTATTATTTCCAGTCCAATATCCTCAAAATTGTCAAGTAATACATGGCCGCTGTAACCACAGAACACACACAATTATTCTTCTGTTCAACAAATACCACAAATGCTTGATTACGTTTCACCTCAACAAACACTCAGAACCTCCAAACGTCTTTCACTCCAATCCTTACCGCTCATTTTCCAATGTTGAAACGTTGGATAATTACTGGATGCTCCTTCTACCCAGGAACACCTGGACATATGTCTTTTTTGCCAGTCTCTATTCATTCAAAGGCTGGAAGTGAGTTTGAGATTGAAGTGTCTTTCCAACAATCATTGGAACATCTATCCATTTTTCAGTTCATCAATCACGGTCAATCCCTTTTAACTCTTCAGTCCAGCCATTACACTGAATATCGCTCAAAAGATTGAAATATATATTGCTTTTTAAACCTCAGTAGTAACATCAAAATATCTATCTGCTTTCAGCCCAGTGATCTGATTGTGCAAATGTTGTTTGATGTGGCGATTTAAAAAAATATTTAAAAATTGTTAGAAACAGGAAACACATTCATCATTCTCTTATTGTTTCACTCATAATGCACAGACAATTCAGTGGATGACATGGTCAAATTGGGCTGAATGGCCTTTCTCCATGCTGTAGATCTCTATGACTACGTGACAATATCGATTTTTAAATATGCAATAATTTACAGAAATGCAGCAAGCACCTATTTAATGTTGAGTTCAGTGACAGCTTTAAGTTTGTACTGATCATCAAACTACATAAACTATCAATGAATACTCACCGTGTATAACAGGACAATACAGTAAGGAGGTTAAGTGACTAATTCTTGCCCATTGCAGTCATCATAATGAATGTTATAACAATGAACTATGAAACCTTCATTTTAAATGCCTAGGACCAGGGAATCAGCACAGGATTTCTCAAAACGTCTCGATCATTTGAATGCATTAGTGAGTCAAACATATTTCAGCCCATGACCCATCAACAATGTCTAATTCTTATGCACTCCGTAATGTCAGAGAACGTTAAACGAAAGACAGTGCAGTTTTGTTTGAATGAAATTAAGTATTTTTTCACTTCGATGCCAATATATTAAAAAACTTTATTTCCAAACAGCATGTGAATGGTTAAATATTGCAAATTCAAGAAATTCATTTCCTGAAGATCATTTCAAAACACATTGAGCACATCGTTGTTGTTCAAATCAAAGATGCAAATATATAAATCCTCATTCACAATTGCAATCAAAATATTTAAAAAAGGTTTCTTGTTCAGTGTAAACAAAACTGAACCAATTATTCTTCAGTCTGCTGGTCACCTGACCTTTTTTATTGAATTCTCATAAAAATTCTTTGATCAAGTAAAATTTCTAATTTATGCTCAATACAGGAATTGTCAGGAATTGAATTTCTCATTCAATATTGATCTCGACTCTGAGTTTCAGTGTCTTTGACAATATCAGATATCATTTACTGAAATACTGATTCTCAATGTCACATGAATGGCGTGATGAGTTTCTGTGCATTTAGCAAAACTGTTTGAGTGAATTTCAAAGATTATTGATGTCAGTCAAGACCTTTAACATCTAATTGGTTCTTAAATCACCTAAAATATCTCAACTTATTGAATCAATTTCTACAGGAAGCGAGGGAAGAGATCACTGTGCCTTTGGTGATGGTCTTTGTGTCCTCACTGCCCACTGGAGTAGCACCTGATGATTGGAGGGTGGCACATGTTATTCCCTTGTTCAAGAAAGGGAATAGGGAAAACCCCAGGGAATTACAGACCTGTCAGTCTTATGTCAGTGTTGGTAGAGTATTGGAGAGAATTCTTCGAGACAGGATTTATGACTACTTGGAAAACCATACCTTGATTAGTGATAGCATAGCTTAGTGAGGGGCTGATCGTGCCTGACAAATCTTATTGAATTTGTTGAGGATGTGACAAAATACATTGATGAAGGTAGAGTCGTGGATGTGATATATGTGATTATATATATATATATATATTAAGGTTCCTCATGGTAGGCTCATTCACAAAGCAAGGTAACGTGGGATGCAGTGACATTTGGCTAGGATAAAGTGAGGGCTGCAGATGCTGGAGATCAGAGTTGAGAGCCAGGTGCTGGAAAAGCTCAGCAGGTCAGGCAGCATCCGAGGAACAGGAGAATCGACGTTTCAGGCATAAGCCCTTCATCAGGAAACGATGAAGAGCTTCTGTCTGAAACGTCGATTCTCCTGCTCCTCGGATGCTGCCAGACCTGCTGAGCTTTTCCAGCACCACACTCAGAGACATTTGGCTGTCTGGAGACATAATCGCCTGGTCTATAGAAGACAGAGGGTGGTGGTAGGTGGAAAGTATTCTGGCTGGTGCTCGGTGACCAGTGGTGTCCTGTAGGGATCGGCTCTGGGCCATCTGCTCTTGGTCATTTATAGACATGACTTGGATGAGGAAGTGCAAGGATGGGTGAGTAAGTTTCCAAAGGTCGGTGAGGTTGTGGGTAGTGTGGAGGGCTGTTGTAGGTTGTGACGGGACATTGACAGGATGCAGAACTGGGCTGAGAAGTGGCAGATGGAGCTCAACCTGGAAAAGTCTGAAGTGAATCACTTTGGAAGGTCGAATTTGAATACAGGGTTAAAGGCAGGGTGCTTGGGCAGTGTGCAGGAACAGAGGGATCTTGGGGTTCATGCCCACAGATCCCTCAAAGTTCCCACCCTTTTGATGGGATTGTTATGGTATGACACGGTGGGGAACCCTTCTGCTAATTAAACCAAACACCCAGAAAAACTCACCTCACCTCGTCATCTGTTAACGTATGAATGACAGAGAGCTCCCAGATTCCATCAGTTAAAGAAAAGAAACAATTTATTCTTCAACACAAAATATAAATATTAAACAACAAATATTTACGACTCTAAGCCTTCTTCCTCTGAAATATTTGTTACCTACCCCCCACTCGATAACAATATACTGTTCTGATTAAAAACAAACTGCATTAAAATTACCTCAACTTAATTTCAAAATGACACCAGAACTGATACTGTCAATGTCTGTCTTCCTCTGGTCTTAGATCTCCCTGGGGGGTCTTTTGCTGCAAAGATGTTTCATGTGAAAAAGGTACCTTTGATAGAGAGGGTGTTGTTGGCAGTTTCTCTGGTAATTGTAGTTGGTCTCACTCCTCAATTTCAAAACGTCTGCTTCCGTATACCCCTGACGTTGAATCATCTGATTGGTTCAAGGTCGGCAAAAACAATAAATTCAAACTTGATTGGGTCTTAGTATCCTGCGACATAATTTAAACTGATTGGCTTAATTTGAATGGTTGTTAAAACAGCAACCGAAACTCAGGTATCGATGTTGGTCGGTTAGCTCAGATGGTGAGAGCAGGGTGCTAATAATGTCAAGGTCGTGTGTTCAATCCCTTCTCTGACCAAGTGTAGTGCTGAGGTTTGCAAGTGAATAATGCTTACAGTGTCAGGCTTGGTCATTGTTCAGGGGTGGCTCAGTGGTTAGCACTGTAGCTTCACAACACCAGGGATCTGGGTTCAATCCCAACCTTGGGTGGCTGACTGTCTGTGATGCTGAACATCTCTCTGTGCAGGTTGGTTAAATTGCCCACAGTGTCAGGAGAATTAGTCTGGGGTGAATACAGGGAAGGGGAATGGGTCTGGATGGGTTATTCTTGAAAGGGTCAGTGTGGACTTGTTGGGCCGAAGGGCCTGTCTCCATACTGTAGGCAATCTAATCATAAAGTAATTGTTGATTTTTGTTTTCGATTTCTTAATCTTTAAGACTGAAAGTTTGTCAAACATTTTTCAGGAATGTAAAACTAGCATTGATGGATAGTTACTTCGTTTACAGACATGAAGAAAATAAGTAGCAGATACTGAGATTATTGGAATGAATAACAGATAGAAGCCGTCTAATCTTGGATTGAAAAGCAATTCAATCTTTGCTTAGACATTAGATCAGATGGTTAGAGCAGGGTGCTAATAACACCAAGACCGTGTGTTCAATCCCTTCTCTGACCAAGCGTCGTGCTGAGGTTTGCAAGTGAGTGATGCTTACAGTGTCAGGTTTGGTCATTGTTCAGGGGTGGCTCAGTGGTTAGCACTGCAGCTTCACAGCACCAGGAACCTGGGTTCAATCCCAGCCTCGGGTGACTATCTGTGTGGAGTTTGCACATTCTCTCTGTGTCTGCGTAGGTTTGCTCTGGTTTCCTCCGGTAGTTCAAAGATGTGCAGGTTAAGTGAATTGGCCATGCTGAATTGTTCATAATATCAGGGGTAAATATAGGATATGGGAATGGGTCTGGGTGGGTTACTCCTCGGAGGGTCAGTGTGGACTTGTTGGACTGAAGGGCCTGTTTCCATACTGTAGGGAAACTAATCTCTTTGTTTCACAGCCGAATGTGACATATTTCCAATTCCCCAGTACACTCTGAGTCACACACCAGGTGCCTGCAAGCCTTCAGTGCAAAACAGCTTTCACTCTCTCTGAAAGGTACAGTACACTCCTTCAACCTCATACCAGTCGTGTGTTGGCTTTCTTTAACAGCGGGATTGAGTTTAAGTGCTGTGAGGTTATGCTGCAGCTCTACAGAGCCCTGGTTAGACCACACTCGGAATATTGTGTTCCGTTCTGGTCGCCTCATTATAGGAAGGATGTGGAAGCTTTAAAGAGGGTGCAGTGGAGGTTTACCAGGATGCTGCCTGGACTGGAGGGCTTGCCTTATGAAGAAAGGTTGAGGGAGCTAAGGCTTTTCTCATTGGAGCGAAGAGGGATGAGGGTGACGTGATGTAGGTGTACATGATGTTGAGGGGCATAGACAGAGACTGTTTTTCCATTGGGAAGATGTCTATCACAAGGGGGCATAATTTGAAGGTGATTGGAGTAATGTTCAGGGGAGATGTCACAGGTAGGTTCTTGACACAGAGAGTGGTGTGTGTGTGTGTGTGTGTGGTACTAGAGTCAGGTCCTTAAGGGACACTTAAGTGACTCTTGGATAGACACAGGGAAGATAGTACAATGTGGGGTGTGGAGGTTAGCCTGATCTTAGAGCAGGATAAAAAAATCAGCACATCATCAGGGACCGAAGGGCTGTCCAGTTCTATGTTTTATGTTTAACGCATGTACAAACATTGCACATAAAACCACACAATGGTTTTCATGATCAACTAATTATTGTTGAGTAGAATATGTTCGGAAGTATCTTATTGTTCTTGTCCTTTCGAGAAGGAAGTCTGCCACCCTTACCTGAACTGGCCTCTACGTGACTCCAGTCTCAGACCATGTGGTCGACACTTCCCAGCCCTCTGGGAGGTTAGCGATGGGCAATAAATGCTGATCCAGTCAATGACACTGACGCCCCATCAACAAATCAAAATTAAAACAAATCACCATCTGGATTTTTAACAGATCCAACAAACTCAACAGAAACTTTATAGACCATAGAACATTCCAGCGTAGTACAGGCCCTTCAGCCCTCGATGTTGTACTGGCCTATGGAACCAATCTGAAGCCCATCTAACTGACACTATTCCAACCTCTATCCAATGACCATTTAAATGCCCTTAACGTTGGCGAATCTATTACTGTTGCAGGTAAGTGCATTCCACACCCGTATCACTCTCTGAGTAAAGAAACTCCCTCTGACATCTGCCCTATATCTATCACCCCTCAATTTAAAGCAATGTCCCCTCGTGCTAGCCATCATCATCCGAGGAAAAAGGCTCTCGCTGTCCACCCTATCTAAACATCTGATTGTCTTGTATGCCTCGATTTTCTCATATTTCTATCCAATTATTACATACAATACATGTCCCACAGACTAAAAATCACAACTTAACACGAATGGCAGAAAATGTTAATAGCAGCATGTGCCTGTACATGTTTATAATCTGGAATATTCAGAATTGTCCAGTGGGTATCCATCCAATCATTGCTGTTCGTGTGTTATGATTAGATTAGATTACCCACAGTATGGTAACAGGCCCATCAGCCCAACCAGTCCATACCGACCCTCCAAAGAGTAACCCACCCAGATTCATTCCCTCTGACTAATGCACCGAACACCATGGGCAATTTAGCATGGCCAATTCACCCTAATCTGCACATCCCTGGACACTATGGGACAATTTAGCATGGCCTATCCACCTTAACCTGCACATCCCTGGGCACTATGGGACAATTTCCCATGGCCAATTTACCTAACTTGCACATCTTTGGTCTGTGGGAGGAAACCGGAGCACCCAGAGGGAACCCACACAGACACGGGGAGAATGTGCAAACTCCACACAGACAGTCACCCAAGGTCTGGAATCGAACCTGGGACCCTGATCCTATGAGGTAGCAGTGCTAACCACTGAGCCACTGTGATGCCATTTCATCGCAGTCTATCAATAACGGCCAACATTTTGAACACATGTCTATTAAACATATTTATCTGCTTCGTTTCAAATATTGAAATATTTTTAAATTGCCACTGTAAATGAAGGTATCTTTCAGTCAGAAAATATTCATATTCACTACCTACTTAATTTCTTCCTCATACTGAGACAAATGTCTAAATATTGATCAGACTAAATAACCCAAGATTATAAATTACTTGACAATAAAACAAACAGAAATATAGAACTCCTGAACAGCCCATATTTTTGAACGAAAAGATCTTTTTTAACAATTACTGAATGTCTGACATTATGTTCATGTTTTCGGATTTGATTAAGAATCGGATGTTAAAGGTCTCAACTGAAGTTCACAAACTTTGAAAATTCACTCGAATGGTTAGTTAAATGGCACTTAAAACATCCAGTGACGGGTGAGTTAAGTGAGGGAAACAAAACTAAGTTCAAGTGAGCACACTCCAATACCTTCATTGTGTACTCAAAAAGAAAAGTTTACATCACTTTGTAGTTTCATTAAACAATCGCTCTCAATTTTAAATTCTTGAAAGTCAAGCATTTTTGGAAAGATGGGGTATTGTTCAGCTGAGTGGTCACGTTAAATAAGGAATTCTTTTTCTCCAAATGATATACTCCAGAAATGTGTTACTTTTCATTTCTGAACAAACAGAATTGAACATATTGAATCGTTTTTTTCCCTTCTAACGTTATTTATCAATGTGTCATAATCATGTGATTCTGTTAATGTTTCTGTCTGACGATTGTCATATTTAATTGAGGCCATTATTACTCAGTTACATCATTACAGTAAGTTTCCAATTCCTCTTGGCAGTCCATTACACACAGGAACTATCTAATTAATTCCCAGTAGAATTATTCTAATAAACATCTGATTAGTTTCCATTTGAGTCACCACAGTAAACATGTGAGCATAGTCCTGCCCTTCCTGGGCGGGAACATTATGAAGGAGGGCTCTTGTGCTGCCCTGGTAGTGTCTCTCCTACTAGACCAGGAGAGATGGGGTTCAATTCTCACCTTCAACAGAGATGTGTTGGAGCAGCTCTGAATATTGATTAGAAAATATCTAAGCACAGATTGAATTGCTTTTCAATCCAAAATTAGATTGGCTTCTATCTGTTATTCGTTCCAGTAATCTCAGAATCTGCTACTTATTTTCTTCATGTCTGTAAAAGAAGTATCTATCCAACAATGCTGGTTTTAAATTCCTGGAAAATGTTTCACAAACTTTCAGTCTTAAAGATTAAGAAATCTAAAAAAAAAATCAACAATTGTTTTATGATTAGATTGCCTACAGTGTGGAAACAGGCCCTTCGGCCCAACACTGACCCTCTCAAGAATAACCCACCCAGACCCATTCCCCTTATTTACCCCAGACTAATACACCTGACACTATGGGCAATTTAACCTGGCCAATTCACCCTAACCTGAACTTCTTCGGACTGCGGGAGGAAACTGTAGCAAACCCACACAGAGGATGTGCAAACTCCACACAGACAGTCACCCGAGGCTGGAGTTGAACACACGTCCCTGATGTTGTGAGGCAGCAGTGCTAACCACTGAGCCACCCCCAAGCAGCCAATTGCTTTTCAAACAGCAAGCAGTAGGATTGTAATTTGAATCAGCACCAAAACGAACAAGTATTGATTATTCTGAAATGTAAATCAGCAAAACGTTTCGGATACCATTGTTGTTCACCCCAACAGTTGAAATCTATCAATCCTTATTTCCCAGACCAACACAGAAGCAAACAGCAATGCTTTCTCTTACAGTGCAATAAACAAATGTCACGACACATCATTCTTCAGTTTGATAATTACCTACATTTTATTAATAAATATTACAAGTTGTCTAAATTCTGTTATGTTCTTTCATCGAGTTAAATTTTTCATTCTTGTTCAATTCCTGGTTTGCCAGAAATTTGTTTTTATTTTTTGCCAGTTCAGATTGGCGATAAACTGGAAATGTTTTGAAAGTATCAGTGTTTGTTCACTTGAATCTAGATTTGGTATTTCACTTCCTTCTCTCACTTATCACATGATGTTTTTAAGTGAGTTTCATATGATAGTTCAAGTGAATTTTAAAAGTTGATCTTCAATTGCGCCCTCTCACATTCGATTCATAATCAGTTCTCAAATCACATAAAATCTAAAAGTTATCGAAATAAAGGCATCACAAAACACTGCTCATAAAACTATACAATTGTCTTCATTATCATCTGTTCACTGATCAGTGGAATATTCTTAGTAATTATCTGATTGTTTTTGAGCTCAATAACCAAGGAAGCAGCTGGCTATTCTTCCATCCAAGATTTACAATAGGTAGCTTCTTATTAAATATCCACCAAATAAACATGATCAGAAATGTGACATTTTGGCTTAATATATCAACAGCTGCACACATTTTGAACACACGTCCACTTCACATATTTATCTGTTTATACAGATCAAAGTCAAACAACTGCCTCTGTAAATGATGTTGACTGTGCGTTTAATTCACAATAACACCCTTTTTCATTATCTCATGATTTTCTTCTTCATTCTGACACAAATGTCAAAAGAATGATCAGACTAAAATTCACGTGAATTTTAAATTACATTCTCAGCAAGAAAACCAACAGAAGGAAATGAAGAAATCTTAAACAGCCAATCATTTTGAACAAAAAAACCTTTTTTCAATAATCACTAAATGTCTAATAGTTTGATTCAGTCCCCTAACACAGCATTTTAATTTTCAGTTTACTGAGCTTAACGAATGCCCAATCAACATTGAAAATATTGAATTGCTCATTTGTTAGAATTGGAGCCTTCATTGTCACTTCATTGAGATTACAATAAGCAAAATATATTATAACTATTCAAGTTCACAGATAAAGTGGTTTTTAATCATTCATTTTATTATTGTCAGGCCAAGATCTTAAAATCATCAAACTATTCGTGGTTCCTGTGATCAGAGTAAACACACAATCATCCTTCTGTTTAACAAATACAACAAATGTCTGATTATTTTTCACCTCAACAAACACTCAGAACCTTGAAATGCTTTTCATTGCAATTTTTACCGTTCATTTTTCAATGTTGAAAAGCTTGAGAATTGCTAAACGCTCCTTCCAACCTGTAATAGCTGGACATATCCCATTTTTGTCAGTCTAAATTCCTTCAAAGGCTGGTTATTGTTTACTTTAGTGAGTGTATTGGAGGTCTAGGTCTGTTTCTAACATTTATTGGATCATCTAACCATATATTAATTCACCAATCACGGTAACTCAACTATCACTGTTAGTCCAATCATTACAGTCCAATCATTGTGGGCGGCACGGTGGCACAATGGTTAGCACTGCTGCCTCATAGCGCCAGAGACCTGGGTTCAATTCCTGCCTCAGGCGACTGTCTGTGTGGAGTTTGCACATTCTCCCCGTGTCTGCGTGGGTTTCCTCTGGGTGCTCCGGTTTCCTCCCACAGTCCAAAGGTGTCCAGGTCAGGTGAATTGGTCATGCTAAATTGCCTGTAGTGTTAGGTAAGGGGTATGGGTGGGTTGCGGGTCGGTGTGGACTTGTTGGGCTGAAGGGCCTGTTTCCACACTGTAAGTAATCTACACTAATCATCCCTCAAAATGATGGGCTAAAAAGTGAATTATAAACTTCAATAGTAACATCAAATATCTAACTGCTTTCAGTGCAGTGTGTGAATTTTGTTTAACAAAAATATAACAGAATTGTCAGGAAATGGAAACAAATGACATTATTGTTTCACTCATAATCCACAGACAATCCACGGGGTGGCATGGAAAGGTTGGGCCGAATGGCCTTTTTCCATGCTGGAAACCTCCATGAATCAATTACAATATTTATTTTAATGCGCACTAATTTACAGAAATGCAGCAAGTACCAATTTAATGTTGGATTCAATAACAGCTCTAACTTTGTACTGATCATTAAACTCCACAAACGTTCAGTGAAATGTATATGACAGGACAGTGCAATAAGAGGTTAAAAGACTAATTCATTTCCTGTGTAGTCATCATACTCTCTGCTTAACCTATGTGCCACAAATCCATCAGTTTAAATGCCTAGGACCAGTGAATCAACACAGAACTGTAAATATCTCAATATTTGTCGATTGTTTGAATATATCATTTGTTATTTCTTCAGGCCACGACCTTCATAAATGTCTAATTTATATTCTCTCCATAATTTCAGTGAATGACAAACTGTTAACAGTGTGATCTTGCTTGAATTGAAATAAACGTTTTTTTCACGTCAGTCCCAACACTGTAAACACATAGAGTTTATTTCCAATCAGCACACAGATGTCTAAAATTGATCATTCGTGGAATTTAATTCCAGAAATATATTTCACAAAACATTTAAGCACATCGTTATTGTTCAAGTCACCAATTCAAATATATAAACTCTTATTCACCCGTCCAATCAAAAAGTAATAATGAATCAATGCAACTTCAGTCTGATAATTGCTGACATAAATATTGCAATTTATCAAAGTGTTGTCATGGCCTTTGATCAAATTAACTTTCACATTATGGCTCCATTCGTGTTTGTCAGAAATGTGTTAGTGTTTTTCACCCAATCGTATTGACTGTAAGCTGGAAATGCTATGAAAATATCGGAGTGTGTTCACTTGAATATTGATTTTGCATTTCTCTCACTTATCGCGATCATCATGGGATGCTTTTAAGTGACTTTTACTGAACAACTCGAGTGAGTTTTAAATGTGTGTTGACTTCAAATAAGACCTGTAACACCGGATTCTTAATCAGTTCCTAAAGCATGGAAAATTTCAATGCTGTTGAAATCAATGCAAATGCACTACACATAAAGTCATCCAAATGTCTTCATGATCATCTCATTACTAACCAGTGGAATCCTCTTAGTAATTCCCTTATTAATTTTGAGTTCAGTAACCACAGTGAACAGCTGGTTATCCAATAAATACAATAGCTTCTTATTAAATATCCACCCAATAATCATTGCTATAAATGTGTAACTTTGGTTCAATATATCATTAGCTGCACGTTTCGAACAATGTCCATTAAACATATTTAAATCAAAATCAAACAACTGCCTCTGTAAAATGTTATTGACTATGTCTTTCATTCACAATAATGCTCACATTTATTATCTAATGATTTTCTTCTTAATTCTGAAACACATGCCTTTCGAATGATCGGACTAAAATTCACATGAATTTTAAATTACTTTCTCTATCAGAAATCCAACGGATTTAATAGCCGATAACTTTGAACAAAACACAACTCTCTTCAACAATCCCTGAATATTTAATGTTTTGTTTCAATCCACCAACATATCATTTTAATCCTCAGGTTATTGATCGCAATGAATGTCCAATCAACACCATCGCAAATATTGAATGATTTCATCTGTTAGAATTCCAGCCTTCATCATCCCTTCATTGGCATCACACAAGGGAATTGGATTTTTACAATCGAAGTTCACAGGTGAAGTGATTCTATAATTGTTTTGTTTATTTTCAATCCTAAAATCTCAAAATCTCAATGATGCATGTGTCCAGCAATCACCGTACACTGTCTTCTGTTCAACACACACCATAAATGTTTGATTATTCCCCCATACCAATAAAATCCCAGAACCTCGAAATGTTTGTCACTCCAATACAGACCATTCTTTTCCAAAGTTAAAATCTTTCTTTTCTGTTCTTCTCACCAGTAGCAGTTGGACAGATCTCATTTTTGCCAGTCTGCAGCCATTCAAAGTCGAGAGTGTGGTGCTGGAAAAGCACAGCAAGTCAGGCAGCATCTGAGGAGCAGGAGAATCGATGTTTTGGACATACGCCCTTCATGGGGAAAGAGGCTTGTGTGCGGGGGAGCAGTCCTCACTTTCTCCCACATGCATTCAAAGGCTGGTTACTGTTCACTTTCGGAAACGTATTTGAGATTGAAGTATTTTTTCGGACAATCATTGAACACATAACCAGATATTAGTTCATCGGTCCCTGGAAATCCCCTTTACCTGTTCAGTCCAATCATTACATGGAATATTGCTCAAAAGGTTGAATTATATATTGGTTTTTGATCCTCAATAGTAACATCAAAATATCTAACTGCTTTCAACCCAGTGATCTGACTGTGCAAATATTGTTAGACACCCTGATTTTGAAAAATGTTAAGCAGTTATCAGGAGCAGGAAACAAATTCAACATTGTCTTATTGTTATTGTTATTTTTTTAATGCTCTAATTTACAGAAATGTTGCAAGTACCAATTTAATGTTGAATTCAATAACACTTCTAATTTTGAACTGATTGTCAAACTACAGAAATGCTCAATGAAATACTGAAAGTAAATGTGTACAGCAGGAGACAACAGCGAGGAGGTGAAATGACTCATTCTTGTCCTGTGTAGCCATCAAAGTTATTGCTTAAATCATGAACCATGAGACCACTGTTTTAAATGCCTCGGATCAGTGAATTAACATAAATCTATAAATCTCTCAACACTTATCGATCATTTCAATGTGTTAGTGAGTCAGGCATTTGTTCAGTTCACTACTCTTCAGAAATGCCAAATTTTTTTGTGTGCCATAATTTCAGAAATTGTCAAATTGTTAACAGTCCGGTTTTGTTTGATTTGAAATTATTATTTTTTTGCTTCAATGCCAACATTATAAACAAAAAAAGTTTATTTCCAAACAGCACGGAATATCTAAATATTACAAATTTAATGAATTTGAATTCCATTTAATAAAACATTTAGCCCGTCATTATTGTCCATGTCAGTAATACAAATATATAAATACTTATTTCCCATTACAATCAACATGGAGAAAGGCATCGATTATGTTGTTCAGTGATTATGTTGTTGAGTGATTATGTTGTTCAATGCCCCTTTGTATAATTCTTCAGTCTGCTGGTCACCTGACACTTTTCCGAAATTCTTGTATTTCTTTTACGTTTCTTGTGAAAGTCGTTTGAACAAGTTAAATTTCTACTTATTGTTCATTCATGATTTGTCATAAACCTGACTTTATTTTTCCACTCAACTAATGATCTTGACTGAGTTTGAAATTATTTGACAATATTGATATTGCTTACTTGAATATTAGCGTTTTATGTCTTATAAATGGTTTGATGATTTTCCATACATTTCACCAAAAGGTTTGAGTGAATTTCAAAGTTTATTGATGTCAGTTAAGACCTCTGACATCTGATTATTAATTGGTTCCTAAATCATGCAAATTATCTTAACTTTATTAAAATCAATGCACACATAAGTATTGGTCACAAAACCACAGAATGGTCTTCATAATCAACTAATTATTGTTATGTAGAAAACTGTTAGTAAGTATGTTATTGTTCTTGTCCTTTAGAGAAGGAAATCTGCCATCCTTACCTGAACTGGCCTGTCTGTGACTCCAGACGCACACGATGTGGTCAACACTTGTCTGTCCTCTGAGAATTTAGGGATAGACAATAAATATTGGTCCATCCAATGACGATGACGTCTCATCAATAAATAAACAAGACAATTAAACAGTTGGTTAACATCACATCCAACAAACGCAACTGATATTTTCTTATTTTTCAATTCAGTCAGTACACACAATACATGTTGCTGAGACCAAAAAGCACACTTTATTATTAATGGTTTAGGATGTTAATAATCCTGAGTATTCGCAAGGTTTCCAGTAAGTACGCATCCAATCATTGTTGTGAATGTGTTATTTTGGCTCCATACATCAGAAGCTGCAAACATTTTCAACGCATATCCATTGAACATATTTATCTGCTTAGTTAGATTTAAATAATTAAATATTTTTAAATTGCCACTGTTAATGACTGCATCTTTCAGTCACTGTAATATTCACATTCAGTTCCGACTTAATTTCTGCCTAATTCTGTGGCAAATATCTAAATATTGACCATCCTCAAATTAAAAATTACTTTTTGCAACAATAATCCAAGAGAAATGTAGAACTCTTCAACAGCTTACAGTTTAGAATACGAAAAAAATTATTTTGAATAATTACTGAATGTCTAATACTTTTTCAAATATATCAACCAAGAATTTTAATCCTGAGTTTACTGATCTTAATTAATATTGAATAAATGTCAGAGCAAACTGCTTTGAATGTACCAAATTATTTTACTTTGTTGGAATTCTAACTGTAGCTATCAACTTGTCATTCCAATAATTACACAGCGATTTAGCTTTGTCTTTCTAACAATTATTGTGACATTCATGTTTTAATTTAATCCATTATTTCTTCATGCACAATATTGTAAATAAAAAAAAATGATCATTTTCTGTGCCAACACACCTACAACACAACAACTGATTTCCCATCGAACACAAGTGGTGATGATCTGATTCTTTCTCATTTGAATACTCACTGTACTCATGAGATTATTCAGCCTTAACAAATTAAATGCTGTCGAATTGCATTCACGCTAATATGTAGTGTTCATTTCGACACATTACAATGTGAGATTTTTCCTCATTCTTAGCTCACGAGTAGCTGTTTTTAAATCTAATTGTTGTTAATATCTAATATTTATAATCGTGCAAATTCAGTAGCCACTATAAATATAGAATTATATCACTACAAAAGAGTAATTGCATCTCAGTGCACCAAAGGCTGCAAATGTTTTGAACACATCTCCACTAAACGTATTGATCCGTTTATTCAGAGCAGGTATTGAAGAGATTCACCTCTCAAAGCCAATGACTGTATCTTTCTATGGTACTCATATTCCCTGCCTACTTACTCTCTTACTAACTCTGACACAATCGTCTAAACAGGGATGATATGAAAAATCGCAAGAATTATACATGACTTTTTCTCCAGAAGTAAAGCAAAGAAATGAAGTGCAGAATTCTTGAATAGCTGAGAATTCTGAATGACAAAACAACTCTGATCAACAATCACTGAATGTCGAATATTACTTTCAAACCATTAATACAGCTTTTTAATCTTCAGTTTACTGATCTTATTGAATAACATTCAGAACAAACTCGTTTGAAAATACTGAATCATTAAAATGACCAGAATGCTAACATTGATTATTAATTCATTGTCATTAGAATAATCGCACAGTTGATGCAGATTAGTCTTTGGAATGTGCATCATGAGATTCACATTTTGGTTCAATCCATTACTTCTTCTTGTCAATATTATAATGACACGTGGATTATTTATTCCGGGTCAACATACCCACAAGACAATCATTGATGTCCTATCCAACACTCAGAGTAAGTGTCTGATTCTTTTTCACTTGACTACTCACAGTAATCGTTGGATTAAAACTCAGACTTCTAACTTCAGACATGTCTGATTCTAACGCTCCAATAATTACTGTATGTTTCTAAATATTTCACAGAAACATAACAATATGAGACTAGTCATCATTTTTACATTTAACACGAATTGTTTTTAATTCTCGGTTATATCTAATATTCAATAATTGCTCAAATCCAGTACATCCAGCTTGAAGGGTGGATTATGGCTCAGTCCATGAACTGATGTAAATACACTGCACTGTCCAGTTTCCCAATCACAGCAAATGCTGACTTGTATTTTAAAAGTGGAATCCTAATTGAGTTGCTTTGATTATATTTCAATTCAATACAAATGCTCATTGCGTTTGGAGTGATCACACTGCCTCAGTTTTTATGCAGAAATGTTTCACATTTGCCCTGAATTTATTTTGTGGGCAAGAAAATGATTACGTTGCTTCCATTCATGTTTAGTCCAACAAATTTAAATTCTTGAAAGAACAGCATTTTTTTTTTGGAAAAAGCACAGTCTTCAGCTGATATATCACATTAAATGACTTTATTTTCCAAATTGTGATTTTTATTTTCATTTCATTGCAAGAAGAAACATACTTTGAATATATTTATTTTCGATCTACCCCAACATTATTTGTCCATTGTATAATAATGGCACAATTATGAAAATTCCTTTCTCGACCAAATATTTTTGTTCACTATAATACTCACATTCACTATCTCCTTCTCTTCTTCATAATTTTTATGGAAATGTCTAAATATTGATCATGATTAAAATTACATAAATTAAAAATGCATGTCTCCAGAAGAAACCAAATGGGAGAAACAGACAATTTTTCGATCAATTTTTCTCTCAGCTGCATTTCTGAGCACAAAGGTCTTTCTGATCATCAAATTGCTGTTCAGTAAAATAACCTGAATATGTATCTTATTGTTGCTCAAAAGTAAACATTTGGTTATTATCCCATCCAATACTTACAATCCTGATCTTTTTACATCTGGGTTATTTGGGTGGAACTGAGAAATAAGACAGGGATGATCATCTTTTTGGGATTGCACTATAGACAACCCCCCCCTGCCCCCAACTCTGACTCGGTTTCAGTTCAGTAATCACACATGGTACATGTTGCTGAAACCAGTAATTATATTTTGTTACAGTTAGACAAGAATGCTCACCGCAGCATAAATTGAGATGGTGATAATCCTGATTTTTGCAAGTTTTTAAACAGTACAACTGTAGATGCAAAGATTTTGAACTCATGACCATTAAAAAAATCTATCTGCTTATTCAGAACAAATACTGACAGTTACAACTCCACGTTCAATTTATTGTGTCTTTTGATCACTGAAATGTTCATGCTAATTGTTTCTTATTTTCTTCCTAATTTTGTTACAAATCTTAAAATACAGATCTTAATAAAAATTATATGCACTATACAGGAGTGTTCTCAGCAAGAAAAGCAATTCAAGACCTATAGAATTCTCAAACAGCCTATACATTTGAAGGTAGAAAGAGTTTTTTTCCCCAATAATCACTAAATGTAAAGAATCTTTTTACAATGCAGCAAACCTTTCTAATTCTCAGCTTATCTATCATGATGAATATCTCATCAATGTCAGTGTAAATTGCTTGAAAATATTGAATACTCCCCAAAAGAATCTTATTGTTCTTTGGACGAATAACCACAGCAAACATCTGGTTATCACCTCATCCAGAAGACATGGAAGAGATATCTCCTTATAATTCACACAGTTTGTTTATCGCAGTATGTTTGTGGGCGGCACGGTGGCACAGTGGTTAGCACTGCTGCCTCACAGCACTGGAGACCTGGGTTCAATTCCTGCCTCAGGACTGTGTGGAGTTTGCACGTTCTCCCCGTGTCTGCGTGGGTTTCCTCCGGGTGCTCCGGTTTCCTCCCACAGTCCAAAGATGTGAAGGTTAGGGTGGATTGGCCGTGCTAAATTGTCTGCAGTGTTAGGTAAGGGGTAAGTGTAGGGGTTCTGCTTTAGCGGGTCGGTGTGGACTTGTAGGGCCAATCTAATCTAATATAAGACCGACAATGACACGGACGGCTGAGGATGCTAATAGTGACAGTGCAGAATATTTGTTCGTTTTCCAATAGATTTCCAGTCCACCCAACACGACAGAAGTGCATCTGTGCCTCAGTACATCAATAGCTGCAAGCATTTGAATTGTCATTAACTTTATTTATCTATTCATTCAGAGCAAATACTGAAGCAGTGGTTCTGGAAATGCTGTTGAATGTATCTTTCTATGATGTGCATATTCATGATCTAAGCAGAGTCATTCGGGACATTTAAGAGACTGCTAGACACGCACTTGGGTAGCAGCGAGTTGAGGGAAGCAGAGGTTAGGTTATTTTATTTTCAGTTCGGATTAATCCTCAGCACCACATGGTGGGCCGAAGGGCCTGTTCTGTCCTGTACTTTTCTATGTTCGATGTTCTAAAACCAATGAAAAGTTAATGTATTTTGCAGTAAACACAACCATAAAACAGCCAATGATTTCCCAGCCCACACTCCCAAGTAAATATTTAATTCTATCTCACTGGAATACTCACAGTAATCTAAGATGATTATTGCATGCCTACAGTGGTTACTCAAATGAACGTTAATCGAATGGTTATTGCAATAATTGGACTGGGAATTAATTAGTATCTCTGTTTATTGGTCTGGAAATGAATTAGTAAATTATAATACTGATGAAAGGAAGCAACACGTGTCTTAATTAAATATGAATCTCATGACAACTGGCTGAAAAACGAACTGAAAAATCATGTGATCATTGTACATTGATAAATAAAAGTAAATAATATAATTTGTTATGTTAAAATCAGTTTTCCTTCCAAAGAAATGAAAATTAAAATGTTTTCACAGTAATCATTAATTGGATAATGAATTAGTCATTCACTATCACAGTTCGTCTGAAGACAACTTCCCTTCTTTTAAAAATTTGCTCTGATTGTTCAATGAAACAACAAAGGGATGCAAATTCTTGTTTTTATACACACAAAAAATGTGAAATGTAAATGATTTTTAGCATGAAGTATGTTGAGCTGTTACTATGATTAGAAATATAAAAAATGGCAGCATTGAAATGAAATATAATCAAATCAATTTAACTAGGTTTGCACTTTGAAGATTAAGATTAGACTAGATTCCCTACAGTGTGGAAACAGGCCCTTCGGCCCAACAAGTCCACACCGACCCTCCGAAGAGCAATCCACCCAGGCCCATTCTCCTACATTTACCCCTGACTGATGCACCGAATACTACAGGCAATTTAGCATGGCCAGTTCATCCAACCTGCACATCTTTGGACTGTGGGAGAAAACCGGAGCACCCGGAGGAAACCCACGCAGACACTGGGAGAATGTGCAAACTCTACACAGACAGTTGCCCGAGGCAAGACTCGAACCCGGGTCCTTGGTACTGTGAGGCTACAGTGGTAACTACTGAGCCACTCCAAAAGAGTGATATGCACAATGATTGGGAGATTGTGCAATGCATCATGTCCTACATTTATAGCACCTCCTGACTTGGACAGTTAATTTTGATTTCAGATATCAACAACAATTACATTTTAAAAACTGCCATTTCTGCACTGGACAAAAATGAGAAATCTCATATTGCAACTTGACTGAGCAATGTGTAGAAAAGCAAAGTAATTTTTAGAGTGAAAAGTAATTGGATATCTTTTCATTTATGTGACTGCATAATTATCCTATTATTGAAATGAGAAAGAATCAAATATTGACAATGAGTGTTGGATGGGAAATCATTCGTTGTTTTTTGGGTCGATGGAGCTGACAGAGAAATGGATTTTTAATGTAGTATTGACACCAATAAATAATGAAATAAAGTAAAATATGAAAATGACAAAGTTAATTATTGTGTGGATTTTGTAATGACACTGAATAGTAATTAATGCTGGAATTCTAACAATTAAATTGATTTATTACTTTCCAAATGGTTTGCTCTGGTGTTGATGATATTTATAAACAGATTGCTAAAGGACTAAAGTATAGTAACTGGGTTGATGGGTTGAAAAATGAAGCAGTGCAGAGCTGTTTTCTCATTCAACATTGAAGGCTATTCAAGAATTCTATATTTCAATCCATTGTTTTACTTGTAGAGAAAAGTAATTGATAACTGATGTAACTTCAGTCACGTTAATGTTTAAACATTTGTGTTAGAATTTGGAAGTAATTAAACACATAACAAAGGAGTTCTAGTGAACAAATCAGAATCAATCTCATTTGGTCAAAAAAAATGACAAAATTGTATGATTCTTATACATTGACGGAACATTCTTGAAGTAAATAAATAAGGAGAGGCTGAACAGGCTGGGGCTGTTTTCCCTGGAGGGTTGGGGGCTGAGGGGTGAACTTATCGAGGTTTATAAAATTATGAGGGGCATGGATAGGATAAATAGGCAAAGTATTTTCCCTGGGGTCGGGGAGTCCAGAACTAGAGGGCATAGGTTTAGGGTGGGAGAGGAAAGATATAAAAGAGACCTAAGGGGCAACTTTTTCACACAGAGGGTGGTACGTGTATGGAATGAGCTGCTGCCAGAGGATGTGGTGGAGGCTGGTACAATTGCAACATTTAAGAGGCATTTGAATGGGTATATGAATAGGAAGGGTTTGGAGGGATATGGGCCGGGTGCTGGCAGGTGGGATTAGATTGGGTTGGGATACCTGGTCAGCATGGATGGGTTGGACCGAAGGGTCTGTTTCCGTGCTGTACATCTCTCTGACTCTATGACTCTAAGTGATAATGGTCCCAATGTGGTCATGAGCTGGGTTCCAAACATCCAATGGATTGGCACCAACATCTTTCACTCTTCAGGGTGTAAGTTTGCTCAGCTCAGCTCAGCGAACAAACCTACACCTTAAACCTCAAACTGAGCTACAAACCTTCACAAACCTTAGACCTTTCACCGTTACTATGATGGGGCGGTTTAAGTTAGATTCATTTATCGTAATGACAATGAATTGATAATTAATGTTAGGGGTGGCACAGTGGTTCAGTGGCTAACACTGCTGCCGCACAGCACCGCACACCCAGGTTCAATTCCAACCTCGGGCGACTGTCGGTGTGTTTCCTCCCACGGTTCAAAGATGTGCAGGTCAGGTGAACGGGCCAGGCTAAATTGCCCATAGTGTTAGGTGCACTAGTCAGAGGGAAATGGATCTGGGTGGATTACTCTTCGGAGGGGCGATGGGGACTTGTTGGGCCGAAGGGCCTGTTTCCACACTGTAGGGAATCCAATTAGAATTCTAACCAGGAAACAATTCCATCTTTTAAAATAGTTTACACTGACAGTAAGATAGAAAAGCTGAGAATTAGAAAATAGGTTGTAATTTTTTTTAAAAATTGACATTTAGTGTTTAATGGAAGGAATTGTTTCTTTGTTCAAATATATAGACGGTTCAAACATTCTATATGTCCTCCCACTGGTTCTCTTGTAGAGAACACGACCTTATAATTCCTAGATTATTGTATTATGATCAGTATTTCAAGATTTATATCAGAATTCAGAAGAATATTGGAGTAATTAACATGAGCATTTTAGTCAATCAAAGACACAGTAAATTAAATTTACAGCATTTGCTCGGAATAAGGAGATAAATATTTCTAATGAGCATGAATTCTAGATGTTTGCTTCTATAGTTCTACAAAACCAAAACTATGCTTTTTTTTTACAATATTTGAACTAAAAACCCGTTTGAAAACTTGCAATGAATCAAGACTATCACCATCTCTATAAATGTTGCTGTTAGTATCAGTCATATTAAGGTATAATTATTGCTTTGAGCAACAGGTATTGTGTATAATTACTGAACTGAAATATATGATATCGATTGTATTTAATGGATGGAATGATAACCAAATGTTTATTGTGGTTATTGCTCTCGGGAATAATAAGGCACTTACTAAGATTATTCCACTGAACAATCATTTGAAGATCATGGAGACCTTTACATGGCTTTATGTGTAGTCTTGACTGTGAGCATTGATTTCAATAACATAGAGATATTTTACATCATTTCAGAACTGATTAATAATCGGGTGCTGAAGATCTCAGTTAAAGTCAGCAAATTTTTGCAATTTACTAGAAGTGCTCAGCATAACATCACACGTAAAAACACCATTTAATAAGTGAGATCATGAGAGAGATGCAAAATCAATTGTCGAATGAACATGCTTCAGTATTTTTAAAGCATTTCAATCTGACAGTCAGTATCAATTGGTGAATGGACAAATAAAAACGTATTTCTGGCAATCTATAAATTAAACAATAACTTAAATTTATTTTGATCAAAGGGCAGGCAATATTGAGATAAACTGCAGCAGTTGAGGTGATGGCCTAGTGGTATTATCACTGGACTGTTAATTCAGGGGTGGAGGTAGTGTTTTGGGGGAGCTGGGTTTAAATCTGACCATGGCAGATGGTGGAGCTAGAATTCAATTTTTAAAAATCTGGAATTAAGAGTCTACTGATGACCATGGAGCAATTGTAGAAAAATATCTATCTGATTCACTAACGTCCATTAGGGAAGGAATCTGCCATCCTTACCTGGTCTAGATGACATGTGACTCCAGACCCATAGCAATGTGGTTGACTCTTACTACCCTCTGGGTAGTTAAGGATGGACAGTAAATGCAGGCCTAACCAGTGACACTCTCATCCATAAAGAGAAAAAATATTAGACATAAAATGTCGGTAATCTGATGCCTAAAGACAGTGGCATTAGTTTAGTTTACTGAAGAAGAAACTAATGCTCTTCTTTAGATCTTTACAACACTCGGTTTATGTGTTTGAATTATTAAAATGAAAAACTGTGACTAATGTTTAGACATTTGTGTCAGAATTACAAAGAAAATAAGTGGATAGTGAAAGTGAGTAACGTAGTGACCAAAAGACACAGTCAATGGCGTTAGGTAAAAAAAGGAATTTTCTTAACTGTGTGATAATTGTACATTGATAAGTAACATTGGAATAAAAATGAAAAAAATCAACATGTTTAAAAAGTATTTCTTATAATGAATTGAAAATAGAAATCATTTTGCAGCGTACATGACATGAAAAGACACACAGTCATTAAATGGGACATATCAGCTGAAGGGGACTTCCTTTTCTCCAAGAATGTGGGGCTTCCAAGAATTTACAAGTGAATGTGTTTTCTGAACTCAACAATAAATGGTTGTCAGCTCATTTTTATCTGGGACATAAAAAAATCATGGGAAATGTAAAAGATTTTTAACGTGAAAAAGCGATAGATCTTAGTGTGATCATTTGAAACACAATAAACATCTGGACTGAATTGAAATATAATCAAAGCAAATCAACCAGGATTCTACTATTAACATAAAAATCAACGAGGATTGCACTATTAAAATAAAAATCAGCATTCATTATGATTGGGAAACGGTCCAGTACAATATGTCGACATTAGCTGATGTACAAAGCTATAATTCCACACCTACAGCTGGATATATTGGATTTGAACAGTTGTCAAATATTAGCTTTGAAGCGATGTTGAGTAGGTCAGGTTTGTTTTCATTAGAAAAAAGGAGATTGAGGGGGGACCTGATTGAGGTTTACAAACTCATGAAGGGTATAGACAGGGTGGATAGAGACCAGCTTTTTCCCAGGGTGAGGGATTCAATAAGGAGAGGTCACACTTTCAAGGTGAGAGGTGGAAAGTTTAAGGGGGATACACGCGGTAAGTACTTCACACACAGAGGGTGGTGGGCGTTTGGAACGCGTTGCCAGCAGAGGTGGGAGAGGCAGGCACGGTAGATTCATTTAAGATGTGTCTGGACAGATACAGGAGTAGGTGGGGAGCAGAGGGATACAGATGCTCAGGAATTGGGCGATGGGTTTAGACAGTACATTCGGATCGGCTCCGGCTTGGAGGGACGAAGGGCATGTTCCTGGGGCTGTTAAATTTCTTTGTTCTTTGTTCGTTTAGACATAAGCAACAATTGATATTAAAAACAATTAATCTCAAACTTGAAATTGACGAGAAATCTCGCATTGCTCTGTTTCTGTATAATATGTAGAAATGGGCAGTAATTACTTTAGTGAAAAGCAATCAGACAAGTCTGAATTGATAAGATTAAGTCCATGATTACTGTTTTGAGAAAACATCATATATTTACTCCAAATGTTGGATGCCAAATCATTGATTTATGGGCACATTGACCTGGAATAAGTAATCCATTTTTCATTGGAATATAGGCACTAAGAAATGATGGATTAAACCAATATGTGACTCTTGCAATGTTTGTTACAAAGCAAAACTGAACTAACCGTGGGATTATTGGAATGACAATGAATTGCTCATTAATGCTAGCACTCCAACAAATTCAATAAATTCAAACCAGTTTGATTTCATGTTGATTAGATAGTCATTAAGGTCGGTGAACTGAAGATTAAAATGCTGTGTGGATGGTTTGGAAAAAACATAATTCAGTGAGAATTGTTCTGAGATTCAAAATTCTCAGCTAATCAAGAATTTTATGTTTCCTCCCCCTGGTTTTCTTCTGTATAAAAACAATGAATAATTCTTGCAACTTTTTTGTATCATTGATACTTAGAAATTTATGTCAGAATAATGAAGAAAATAATGAGCACTTAACATGAATATTTTAGTGGATGAGAGACATGGTAAAGTAAATGTACATGGGTAACTTTCAGGATTTGGGCTCAATAAAAAGATATATAGTGTTAATCGGCATGAGCTCAAAATGTTTGCATCAACAGTTGTATGAGATCAAAATTAAACATTATGTTCTGATATTTGGACTGGAAATTTATTTGAAAACTTGCAACAAATCAGGATGACCAACATAGAGTCACAGTGATGTACAGCATGGAAACAGACCCTTCGGTGAACTCGTCCATGCCGAACAGATATCCTATCCTAATCTAGTCCCATTTGCCAGCACTTCGCCTATATCCCTTCCTATTCATATACCCATCTAGATACCTTTTAAATGCTGCAATTGTACCAGCCTCCACCACTTCCTCAGGCAGCCCATCCCATACAGACACCACCCTCTGTGTGAAAAAGCTGCCGCTTACATCCCTTTTAAATGTTTCCCCGAACATCCCGATACATGTGGCTGTTAACATGTTGGAACATTTGTAATAAATGTATAATTATTGGTTGGAGCATCAGGTATCACGTGTAATTACTGAACTGAAATGGAAGGGACCAATTGGAATTATTGGATGGTATTATAACCAACTGCTGAATGTACTTATTGCCCTCAGGAACAATAAGATACTGACTCAGATTATTCTGCTGAACAGTAACTAAATGATCTTATTGTGGCTTCATGTGCAGTGTTTTGTGTGATACTTAATTTCAATAACATTGAAACATTGAAACATCATATAACATTTTATATGATTGAGAAATGGATTGATCATCGACAATTAAAATCTTATTTAAAATCAACAATATTTTTAAATTGGTGAGAAGTATTTAGAGAAACACACTTGAACCATGATATGATGTGACATAAGTGAGACACACGAGAAGTCAATGTTCAAATGACCACACCTGATATTTTCAAAGCATTTCAATCTTATGGTCAATATGAAAAGGTGAGTGGAGAAGGAAACATAATTTCCTGATAGCTCACAAATTGAACAATAATTGGAAACTCATTTCGCTCAAAGGACATAACAGTATTGAGACAAATATCCTTACTAAGTTTCAAATGTTGGTAAAGGGCTGGCTGATGAATAAATCGAAATGGCATTTGTTTGCTTCAATGAAGGAAAATTCAACTTGTTCTTCGTTTTTCTCACCCTGGAAAATAAAGTGTTATGTGCCTGAAATTATTGAATCTTTAAAACTGCAACATTTTCAAATAGTTTCCAGGAATTGATAACCAGCAGAATTAGATAGATATTTTTCTTGGTAACCCAATGAGATTAGATTCCCGATATTGTTATTATTGGAATAATCAACAGATAGAGGAACACTTAATGTTGGATTTAAAAGCAATTCAGTCTGAGCTTAGATATTTCCGAATCAAAGTTGAGAGTTGCTCTGACATACCTCTGTGGAAGGTGGGAATTGAACCCATCCCTCCTGGTCTAGCAGTAGAGACATTATTAGAGCAACACAGGAACCCTTCCTAATGGCTCCACCCAGGAAGGTCAGGACTGTAATCACATGCTGACTGGGGTTACTCAAATGGAAACTAATCCGATGTTCATTGTGATAATTGGACTGGGAATTAATTAGGTAGTTCCTGTGTGTAATGGGTTGAAAATGAAATAGTAATATTCAACAATGATGGAATGAAGCAAGAATGGTCTTAATTAAAACGGAATCTCATGATAATTCATGGAAAGACAAATTGACATAATCATGTGATTATTGTACATTGAAAAACAAAAGTAAATGAAACAATTTCTGATGTTCAAATCAGTTTCTCAGATGATAAAATGAAAATTAAAATGATTTTGCAGCCCACATGAATTGGGGGAAAACAATTCGTCTTTCAATGTGTCTGTGCAGCGAGATACAACATCCTTTCTTTCCAAGTGTGTGGGATTTCCAGGAATACAAAATTGATTGTCATTGTTTAATGAAACAAGAGCGAAATAGGAGATATGGTCAGTATGTTGGCAGATGACATCAAGTTTGTAGGTGCAGTGGACGGTGAGGAAGGTTACCTCAGAGTGCAACGGGATTTGATCTGATGGACCAATGGGCCAAGGAGTGGCAGATGGAGGTTAATTTACATGCTGTATTTTGGAAAGACACATCAGGGCAGGCCTTATACACTTATTGGTCAGGTCCTGGGGAGTGTTGCTGAACAAAGAGACCTTGGAGTGTAGGTTCATGGTTCATGGAGTCGCAGGGAGATAGGATAGTGAAGAAGGTGTTTGGAATGCTTTCCTTTATTGGGCAGGGCCAAAAGTCTCCTTATGAAGAGATTATACTCGAAACATTGACTCTCCCGTTCCTCGGATTCTGCCTGCTGGCTGTGTTTTTCCAGCCCCAAACTTTTTGACTCTGATATCCAGAATCTTCAGTCCTCACTTATTTCTTTATTGGTCAGTGCATTGAGTACAGGAGTTGGGAGGCTGTGTTGCAGCTGTACAAGGCATTGGTTGGGCTGCTATTGGATTATTGCATGCAATTCTGTTCACTCTGCTATAAGCAGTTTGTTGTGAAACTTGAAAGAATTCAGAAAAGATTGATCAAGATGTTGCCAGGGGTGGAGCGTTTGAGGAAGAGGGAGAGGCTGAATAGGCTGGGGCTATTTTCCCCGGAGTGTCGGAGCTCCTGAAGTGACTTTATAGACGTTTATAAAATCATGAGAGACATGGACAGGGTGAATAGACCATGATTGTGATTTTGGACATTTCAATGTCTTCTCCTTCGGTCATGGACTGAGATAAAATTCCATATTTATTCCACTTACAGGTTAAACAATTATTAGCTTTTACTTACAAGTAGACATGCAAATTTCTATGAGTGAACTTAACAATAATGAGATATGTCATATTGCTATTTGACTGAGTAATGTGTGGAAATCAACAGGAATTATTACAGTGAAAAGTAATTGGGGTTCTCTGAATTTATAAGGCTCAAATTATTGTGATCATTCAACTGACTAAAAACAAGATATTTACAAGAAGTGTTGGATGGGAAATCGTTCATTGTCGTGTGGACATGCTGATGTGAAACCATGAATTTTTATATTTTAATGTTGTACTTAGAAAAAAAGGAGTAAATTAAAATGTGAACCTCGCTACATTTGTCAGCAAGACTAAATTAAATTATTGAGCAATTATTGCAATGACAATGACTTGGTCATGAATGTTAACTTCCAAATTAATAAATTTTATTCCATATTTTGAAAACACTTTACTCTGATATTGACTAGATCTTATCAAGTAAAAAATAAAATATAATAGCGAGCTTGATGGATTGAAGACAAAATGAGCCGTGCAGTGAGTATTGAACAGAATTGGTGTTTGATTAAAAATGCAGGGGATGCAAAAATTATAAATTGCCTTCCATTGGTGTCCTTGCAGAGACATGTATATTTATTTTATATCATTTTTATCAGAATTAATGTTTAGAAATTTGTGACATAATTAGGAAGAAGATTAATGGATAAGGAACGTTGGTATCTTGGAAAGATAGAGTCAACGGTTATCCTAGATACAGCCGATAGCATTTATAGAGGAAGGTGGTGCAATATTTGCTCCAAATAAACAGATAAATAAATGTAATTGAGATGAGTTTAAAATGTACTGAGGTACAATTATACCTTTGTCGTGATGATTGTACTGGGAAATTCAGAGAAAACTTGCAAATATTGAGGAAAATCAGCAGCGTGATATATGTGGCTGTTAGCACACTCAGCCATAAGTAAAAACGTGTGATTATTGGACTGAGCAATATAGATATGTATGACGATAACGATAGCATTTATTGGATGGGGTGATAACCAGATGTTTGCTGTGGTTATTCATCCCAAGAAAAATAAGATACTGACAAAGAGTATCCCACACAGCATTAATGAGATGGCCATGAAAACTGTTGTGTGGTTTTATGGGCAATGTTTGTGTGTATTTTGACTTAAGTGGTTTCAGCTGTTGTTGGTTTAAGAAATCATTCATAACATTGAGATATTTTACATGATTTAGGAACTGATTGATACTTGGGTGTTAAAGATCTTAATTAAAATCAACTAATTTTTGAAACTGAACAGAATTCCTTGGTGCAACACAGTTAAACCATCAGGCAATACCTGATATATTGAAATGAACAATCTCTGATATTTTGAAAGCATTTCAATCTTACGGTCAATATGAAAAGGTGAGTGGAGAAGGAAACATAATTTCCTGATAGCTCACAAATTGAACAATAATTGTAAACTCATTTCGCAAAAAGGACATAACAGTATTGAGACAAATATCCTTACTAAGTTTCAAATGTTGGTAAAGGGCTGGCTGATGAATAAATCGAAATGGCATTTGTTTGCTTCACTGAAGGAAAAATTCAACTTGTTCTTTGTTTTTCTCACCCTGGAAAATAAAGAGTTATGGGCCTGAAATTATTGAATCATTAAGACTGCAAAATTTTCAAATAGTTTCCAGGAATTGATAACCAGCAGAATTAGATAGATATTTTTCTTGATAACCTAAAGAGATTAGATTCCCGATATTGTTATTATTGGAATAATCAACAGATAGAGGAACACTTGATGTTTGATTTAAAAACAATTCAGTCTGTGCTTAGATATTTCCGAATCAAAGTTCAGAGTTGCTCTGACACACCTCTGTGGAAGGTGGGAATTGAACCCATCCCTCCTGGTCTAGCAGTAGGGACATTATTAGAGCAACACAGGAACCCTTCATAATGGCTCCACCCAGGAAGGTCAGGACTGCAATCACATGCTGACTGGGGTTACTCAAATGGAAACTAATCCGATGTTCATTGTGATAATTGGACTGGGAATTAATTAGATCGTTCCTGTGTGTAATGGGTTGAAAATGAAATAGTAATATTCAATAATGATGGAATGAAGTAAGAATGGTCTTAATTTAAACGGAATCTCATGATAATTCATGGAAAGACAAATTAACATAATCATGTGATTATTGTACATTGAAAAACAAAAGTAAATGAAACAATTCCGGATGTTTAAACCAGTTTGTCAGATAATAAAATGAAAATTAAAATGGTTTTGCAGCCCACATGAATTGGGGAAAAATAAATTACCATTCAATGTGTCTATGCAGCGAGATACAACATCCTTTCTTTCCAAGTGTGTGGGATTTCCAGGAATTCAAAATTGATCGTCATTGTTTAATGAAACAAGAGCGAAATAGAAGATATGGTCTGTATGTTGGCAGATGACACCAAAATTGGAGGTGCAGTGGGCCGTGAGGAAGGTTGCCTCAGAGTACAACAGGATCTTGATCAGATGGGCCAATGGGCCGAGGGATGGCAGATGGAGGTTAATGTAGAAAACTGTAATTAAACAGGAATCTCATGATAATTCTTGGAAGTTCATATTGACATTATCATGTGATTATTGCACATTGAAAAATAAAATTAATTGAAATAATTCCATATGTTCAAATCAGTTTGGCGTATGATGATGTGAAAATTGAAATAATATTGCAGCACACATGAATTGGAAAAAAAGTTACTCATTCAATGTGACTCTTCAGCTGAAGACACCCTCCCTTTTTCCCAGCCGTGTATGGTTTCAATGAATTCAACACTGATTGCGATTTTTTAATGAAACAACAAAAGCAAGAGGAGACATCGTTAGTATGTTTGGAGAAGGTCAGGGCCAAAAATCTCCTTATGAAGAGATTATGCTTGAAACATCGACTCTCCTGTTCCTCGGATTCTGCCTGCTGGCTGTGTTTTTCCAGACCGACACTTTTTGACTCTGATATCCAGCATCTACAGTCCTCACTTATTTCTTTATTGGTCAGTGCATTGAGTACAGGAGTTGGGAGGCCGTGTTGAAGCTGTACAAGGCATTGGTTGGGCTGCTTTTGGAATATTACATGCAATTCTGATCTCTCTGCTCGAAGAGACCCGGTTTCAATTCCCGCCTCAGGCAACTGACTGTGTGGAGTTTGCACGTTCTCCCTGTGTCTGCGTGGGTTTCCTCCGGGTGCTCCGGTTTCCTCCCACAGTCCAAAGATGTGCAGGTCAGGTGAATTGGCCATGCTAATTTGGCCGTAGTGTTATGTAAGGGTCAAATGTAGGGGCATGGGTGAGTTGCACTTCGGTGGGTCGGTGTGGACTTGTTGGGCCGAAGGGCCTGTTTCCACACTGAAAGTAATCTAAACAAAAAGCAAATTGTTGTGAAACTTAAAAGTATTCAGATAAAATTGTGAAGTATGTTGCAAGGGGTGAAGGGTTTGAGGAAGAGGAAGAGGCTGAATTGGCTGGGGCTATTTTCCCCGGAGTGTCGGAGCTCCTGAAGTGACTTTATAGATGTATATAAAATCATGAGAGACATGGACAGGGTGAATAGACCATGATTGTGAGTTTGCACATTTCAATGTCTTCTCCTTCGGTCATGGACTGAGACAAAATTCCATATTTATTCCACTTACTGGTTAAACAATTATTAGCTTTTACTTACAAGTAGACTTGCGAAGTTCTATCAGTAAATTTAACAATAATGAAAAATCTTATTTTGCTATTTGAATGAGCAATATGTTGAAATAAACAGGAATTATTGCAGTGGAAAGTAATTGGAGTTCTCTGAATTTATAAGGCTCAGATTATTGTGATCATTCAACTGAGTAAAAGCCAGATCTTTACAATGAATGTTGGATGGGAAATTGTTAATTCTTTTGTGGACATGCTGATGTGAAAACATGAATTATGAATATTTTAGTGTTTTACTGAGAAAAAATTGATTAAATTAAAATGTGAACCTTTGTTAACATTTGTAGCCATCAGTTATCCTAGATACAGCCAATAGCATTTGTAGAGGAAGATGGTTCAATATTTGCACCAAATAAACAGATAAATAAATGTAACTGAGATGAGTTTAAAATGTAATGAGGTACAATTATACCTTTGTAGAGATGATTGTACTGGAAAATATAGAGAAACTTTGCAAATATTGAGGAAATTCAACAGCGTGATATATGTGGCTGTGAGCACACTCAGCCATAAGTAAAAACGTGTGATTATTGGACTGAGCAATATAGATATGTATGACGATAACGATAGCATTTATTGGATGGGGTGATAACCAGATGTTTGCTGCGGGTATTCATCCCAAGAACAATAAGATATTTACAGAGAGTATCCCACACAGCAGTAATGAGATGGCCATGAAAACTGTTGTACTTTCATTTCAATCATTTTTGGCTGTTTTTCTTTGTTTAAGAAATCATTAATAACATTGAGATATTTTACATGGTTTAGGAACTGATTGATATTTGGCTGTGAAAGATCTTAGTTAAAGTCAACTAATTTTTGAAATTGACTGGAATTCCTTGGTGCAATACAGTTAAACCTTCAGGCAATACCTGTGATATGCAAATGAACAAACTCCGATATTAACAAAGCATTTCAATCTTACGAACAACATGAATTGGTGAATGTAAAAATATAAAGAAATTTCTGAAAATTTATGAATGTAACTATAATCAGAAATTTAATTTGAAAAAAGGATATAATAATATTGAGATGAATTACAATATTTAGTTCTAAATGTAGCTAATCAGCTTACTGGGGAATAATAGTAAATGGTATTAATTTCTTTTACTGAAGAAGAAATTGATTTTCTTTTCGTCTTAATATCATGACTTAGACTTTTGAATCTCTAAGACTGCAACATTTTCAAATCGTTTCCAGGAATTGATAACCAGCAGAATTAGATAGATATTTTTCTTGGTAACCCAATGAGATTAGATTCCCGATATTGTTATTATTGGAATAATCAACAGATAGAGGAACATTTAATGTTGGATTTAAAAGCAATTCAGTCTGTGCTTAGATATTTCCGAATCAAAGTTCAGAGTTGCTCTGACACACCTCTGTGGAAGGTGGGAATTGAACCCATCCCTCCTGGTCTAGCAGTAGGGACATTATTAGAGCAACACAGGAATCCTTCATAATGGCTCCACCCAGGAAGGTCAGGACTGTAATCACATGCTGATTGGGGTTACTCAAATGGAAACTAATCCGATGTTCATTGTGATAATTGGACTGGGATTTAATTAGAGAGTCCCTGTGTGTAATGGGTTGAAAATGAAACAGTAATTTTCACCAATGATGGAATGAAGCAAGAATGGTCTTAATTTAAACGGAATCTCATGATAATTTATGGTAAGAAAAATTGACATAATCATGTGATTATTGTACATTGAAACACAAAAATAATTTAAATAATTCCATATCTTCAGATCAGTTTGGCGTATGATGATTTGAAAATTGAAATGATATTGCAGCACACATGAACTTGATAAAAAATACTCATTCAATGTGACTATTCAGCTGAAGACAACCTCCCTTTTTCCCAGCCGAGTATGATTTCAATGAATTCAACATTGACTATGATTTTTTAATGAAACAACAAAGAAAGAGGAGACATGGTTAGTGTGTTTGCAGATGACACCAAACCTGGAGGTATAATTGACAGCGAGGATGGTTACCTCAGAGTACAGCGGGATTCTGATCAGATGGGCCAATAGGCCGAGGAGTGACAGATGGAGGTTAATTTAGAAAATTGTGTGGTGCTGCATTTTGGAAAGACACATCAGGGCAGGCCTTATACACTTATTGGTCAGGTCCTGGGGAGTGTTGCTGAACAAAGAGACCTCGGAATGTAGGTTCATGGTTCATGGAGTCGCAGGAGATAGGATCGTGAAGAAGGTGTTTGGATGCTTTCCTTTATTGGGCAGTGCCAAAACGCTCCTGATGAAGAGCTTATACTCGAAACATTGACTCTCCTGTTCCTCGGATTCTGCCTGCTGGCTGTGTTTTTCCAGCTCCACACTTTTTGACTCTGATATCCAGCATCTTCAGGCCTCACTTATTTCTTTATTGGTCAGTGCATTGAGTACAGGAGTTGGGAGGCCGTGTTGCAGCTGTACAAGGCATTGGTTGGGCTGCTATTGGAATATTGCATGCAATTCTGTTCACTCTGCTATAAGCAGTTTGTTGTGAAACTTGAGAGAATTCAGAAAAAATTGACAAAGATGTTGCCGGGGGTGGAGGGTTTGAGCAAGAGGGAGAGGCTGAATAGGCTGGGGCTATTTTCCCCGGAGTGTCGGAGCTCCTGAAGTGACTTTATAGACGTATATAAAATCATGAGAGTCATGGACAGGGTGAATAGACCATGATTGTGAGTTTGCACATTTCAGTGTCTTCTCCTTCGGTCATGGACTGAGACAAAATTCCATATTTATTCCACTTACAGGTTAAACAATTATTAGATTTTAGTTACAAGTAGACCAGCAAAGTTCTACGAGTGAATTTAACAATAATGAGAAATCTCATATTGCTATTTGACCGAGTAATATGTGGAAATCAACAGGAATTATTGCAGTGAAAAGTAATTGGGGTCCTCTGAATTTATAAGGCTCAAATTATTGTGATCATTCAACTGACTAAAAACAAGATATTTACAAGAAGTGTTGGATAGGAAATCGTTCATTGTCGTGTGGACATGCTGATGTGAAAACATGAATTTTTATATTTTAGTGTTGTACTAAGAAAAAAAGGAGTAAATTAAAATGTGAACCTCGCTACATTTGTCAGCAAGACTAAATTAAATTATTGAGCAATTATTGCAATGACAATGACTTGATCATGAATGTTAACTTCCAAATTAATAAATTGTATTCCATATTTTGAAAACACTTTACTCTGATATTGACTAGATCTTATCAAGTAAAGAATAAAATATAATAGCGAGCTTGATGGATTGAAGACAAAATGAGCCGTGCAGTGATTATTGAACAGAATTGGTTTTTGATTAAAAATGCAGGGGATGCAAAAATTATAAATTGCCTTCCATTGGTGTCCTTGTAGAGACATGTATTTTTATTTTATATCATTTTTATCATAATTAATGTTTAGAAATTTGTGATATAATTAGGAAGAAGATTAATGGATAAGGAACGTTGGTATCTTGGAAAGATAGAGTCAACGGTTATCCTAGATACAGCCGATAGCATTTATACAGGAAGGTGGTGCAATATTTGCTCCAAATAAACAGATAAATAAATGTAATTGAGATGAGTTTAAAATGTACTGAGGTACAATTATACCTTTGTAGAGATGTTTGTCCTGGAAAATTCAGAGAAACCTTGCAAATATTGAGGAAAATCAGCAGCGTGATATATGTGGCTGTTAGCACACTCAGCCAGAAGTAAAAACGTGTGATTATTGGACTGAGCAAGAAAGATATGAATGACGATAACGATAGCATTTATTGGATGGGGTGATAACCAGATGTTTGCTGTGGTTATTCATCCCAAGAACAATAAGATACTGACAAAGAGTATCCCACACAGCAGTAATGAGATGGCCATGAAAACTGTTGTGTGGTTTTATGGGCAATGTTTGTGTGTATTTTGACTTAAGTGGTTTCAGCTGTTGTTGGTTTAAGAAATCATTCATAACATTGAGATATTTTACATGATTTAGGAACTGATTGATACTTGGGTGTTAAAGATCTTATTTAAAATCAACTAATTTTTGAAACTGAACAGAATTCCTTGGTGCAACACAGTTAAACCATCAGACAATACCTGATATATTGAAATGAACAATCTCTGATATTTTGAAAGCATTTCAATCTTACGGTCAATATGAAAAGGTGAGTGGAGAAGGAAACATAATTTCCTGATAGCTCACAAATTGAACAATAATTGTAAACTCATTTCGCAAAAAGGACATAACAGTATTGAGACAAATATCCTTACTAAGTTTCAAATGTTGGTAAAGGGCTGGCTGATGAATAAATCGAAATGGCATTTGTTTGCTTCAATGAAGAAAAAATTCAACTTGTTCTTTGTTTTTCTCACCCTGGAAAATAAAGTGTTATGTGCCTGAAATTATTGAATCTTTAAGTCTGCAACATTTTCAAATCGCTTCCAGGAATTGATAACCAGCAGAATTAGATAGATATTTTTCTTGGTAACCCAATGAGATTAGATTCCCGATATTGTTATTATTGGAATAACCAACAGATAGAGGAACACTTGATGTTTGATTTAAAAACAATTCAGTCTGTGCTTAGATATTTCCGAATCAAAGTTCAGAGTTGCTCTGACACACCTCTGTGGAAGGTGGGAATTGAACCCATCCCTCCTGGTCTCGCAATAGAGACATTATTAGAGCAATACAGGAACCCTTCATAATGGCTCCACCCAGGAAGGTCATGACTGTAATCACATGCTGACTGGGATCACTCAAATGGAAACTAATCTGATGTTCATTGTGATAATTGGACTGGGAATTAATTAGAGAGTCCCTGTGTGTAATGGGTTGAAAATAAAATAGTAATTTTCAATAATGATGGAATGAAGCAAGAATGGTCTTAATTAAAGAGGAATCTCATGGTAATTCATGGAAATACAAATTGACAAAATCATGTGATTATTGTACATTGAAAAACAAAAGTGAATGAAACAATTCCGGATGTTTCAATCAGTTTGTCAGATAATAAAATGAAAATTAAAATGGTTTTGCAGCCCATATGAATTGGGGAAAAATAAATTACCATTCAATGTGTCTATGCAGCGAGACACAACATCCTTTCTTTCCAAGTGTGTGGGATTTCCAGGAATTCAAAATTGATCGTCATTGTTTAATGAAACAAGAGCGAAATAGGAGATATGGTCAGTATGTTGGCAGATGACCCCAAAGTTGGAGGTGCAGTGGACTGTGAGGAAGGTTACCTCAGAGTGCAACGGGATCTTGATCAGATGGGCCAATGGGCCGAGGAGTGGCTGATGGAGGTTAATGTGGAAAACTGTAAATAAACAGGAATCTCATGATAATTCTTGGAAGTTCATATTGACATTATCATGTGATTACTGCACATTGAAAAATAAAATTAAATGAAATAATTCCCTATGTTCAAATCAGTTTGGCGTATGATGATTTGAAAATTGAAATGATTTTGCAGCACACATGAATTGGAAAAAATGTTACTCATTCAATGTAACTATTCAGCTGAAGACAACCTCCCTTTTTCCCAGCCGCGTATGATTTCAATGAATTCAACATTGATTGTGATTTTTAATGAAACAACAAAAGCAAGAGGAGACACGGTTAGTATGTTTGCAGATGGTCAGTGCCAAAAATCTCCTTATGAAGAGATTATACTTGAAACATTGACTCTCCTGTCCCTCGGATTCTGCCTGCTGGCTGTGTTTTTCCAGCTCCACACGTTTTGACTCTGATATCCAGCATCTTCAGTCCTCACTTATTTCTTTATTGGTCAGTGCATTGAGTACAGGAGTTGGGAGGCCGTGTTGCAGCTGTACAAGGCATCGGTTGGGTTGCTGTTGGATTATTATATGCAATTCTGATCTCTCTGCTCGAAGAGATCCGGGTTCAATTCCCGCCTCAGGCAACTGACTGTGTGGAGTTTGCACTTTCTCCACGTGTCTGCGTGAGTTTCCTCCGGGTGCTCCGGCTTCCTCCCACAGTCCAAAGATGTGAATGTCAGGTGAATTGGTCATGCTAATTTGCCCGTCGTGTTATCTAAGGTGCAAATGTAGGGACATGGGTGAGTTGCACTTCGGAGGGTCGGTGTGGACTTGTTGGGCCGAAGGGCCTGTTTCCACACTGTAATTAATCTAAAAAAAAAGCAAATTCTTGTGAAACTTGAAAGTATTCAGATAAAATTGTGAAGTATGTTGCCAGGGGTGGAGGGTTTGAGCAAGAGGAAGAGGCTGAATAGGCTGGGGCTATTTCCCCCGAAGTATTGGAGCTCCTGAAGTGACTTTATAGATGTATATAAAATCATGAGAGACATGGACAGGGTGAATAGACCATGATTGTGAGTTTGGACATTTCAATGTCTTCCCCTTTGTTCATGAATTGAGACAAAATTCCATACTTATTCCACTTACTAGTTGAACGACTTTTAGCTTATACTTACAAGTAGACTTGCGAAGTTCTATGAGTGAATTTAAAAATAATGAGAAATCTTATTTTGCTATTTGACTGAGCAATATGTGTAAATAAACAGGAATTATTGCAGTGGAAAATAATTGGAGTTCTCTGAACTTATAAGGCTCAGATTATTGTAATCATTCAACTGAGTAAAAGCCAGATCTTTACAATGAGTGTTGGATGGGAAATTGTTAATTCATTTGTGGACATGCTGATGTGAAAACATGTATTTTGAATATTGTACTCAGAAAAAATTGATTAAATTAAAATGTGAACCTCACTACATTTGTAGTCAATGGTTACCATGGATACAGCCAATAGCATTTATAGAGGAAGGTGGTTCAATATTTGCTCAAAATAAACAGATAAATAAATGTAACTGAGATGAGCTTAAAATGTACTGAGGTACAATTATACCTGTGTAGTTGAAGATTTCACTGGAAAATTCAGAGAAACCTTGCAAATATTGAGGAAAATCAGCAGTGTGATATATGTGGCTGTTAGCACACTCAGCCATAAGTAAAAACGTGTGATTATTGGACTGAGCAATATAGATATGTATGACAATAACGATAGTATTTATTGGATGGGGTGATAACCAGATGTTTGCTGCAAGAACAATAAGATGTTAATAAAGAGTATTCCACACAGCAGTAATGAGATGGCCATGAATACTGTTGTGTGGTTTTATGGACAGTGTTTGTGTATATTTTGATTTAAATAATTTCAGCTGTCTTTCTTGGTTTAAGAAATCATTAATAACATTGAGAAATTTTACATGATTTAGGAACTGATTGATATTTGGCTGTTAAAGATCTTATTTAAAGTCAACTAATTTTTGAAATTGACTGGAATTCCTTAGTGCAACACTGTCAAACAATCAGGAAATACTTGTGATACGCAAATGAACAAACTCCAATATTGTCAAAGCATTTCAATCTTACAAACAATATGAATAGGTGAATGTAAAAATGTAAAGAAATTTCTGAAAATTTATGAATGTAACAATAATCAGAAATTTAATCTGAAAAGAGGATATGATAATATTGAGATGAATTACAATATTTAGTTACAATTGTAGGTAATCAGCTTACTGGGGAATAATGGTAAATGGTATTAATTTCTTTTCCTGAAGAAGAAATTGATTTTCTTTTTGGCTTAATATCATTACTTAGAATTTTGAATCTCTAAGACGGCAACATTTTCAAATCGTTTCCAGGAATTGATAACCAGCAGAATTAGATAGATATTTTTCTTGGTCACCCAATGAGATTAGATTCCCGATATTGTTATTATTGGAATAATCAACACATAGAGGAACAGTTAATGTTGGATTTAAAAGCAATTCAGTCTGTGCTTCGATATTTCCGAATCAAAGTTCAGAGTTGCTCTGACACACCTCTGTGGAAGGTGGGAATTGAACCCATCCCTCCTGGTCTAGCAGTAGAGACATTATTTGAGCAACACAGGAACCCTTCATAATGGCTCCACCCAGGAAGGCCTGGACTATAATCACATGCTGACTGGGGTTACTCAAATGGAAACTAATCCAATGTTCATTGTGATAATTGGACGGGAATTAATTAGATAGTTCCTGTGTGTAATGGGTTGAAAAGGAAATGGTAATATTTATAATGATGGAATGAAGCAAGAATGGTCTTAATTAAAACGGAATCTCATGATAAATTATTGAGAGGATAAAATGAAAATTAAAATGATTTTGCAGCCCACATGAAATGGGGGAAAACAATTTGTCATTCAATGTGTCTTCCTAGAAAGAGACAACATCCTTTCTTTCCAAGTGTGTGGGATTTCCAGGAATTCAAAACTGATTGTCATTGTTGAATGAAACAAGAGCGAAATAGGAGATATGGTCAGTATGTTGGCAGATGACCCCAAAATTGGAGGTGCAGTGGACCGTGAGGAAGGTTACCTCAGAGTACAACGGGATCTTGATCAGATGGGCCAATGGGCCGAGGAGTGGCAGATGGAGGTTAATGTAGAAAACTGTAATTAAACAGGAATCTCATGATAATTCTTGGAAGTTCATATTGACATTATCATCTGATTATTGCACATTGAAAAATAAAATTAAATGAAATAATTCCATATGTTCAAATCAGTTTGGCGTATGATGAATTGAAAATTAAAATGATTTTGCAGCAGAAATGAATTGGAAAAAAAGTTACTCATTCAATGTGACTATTCAGCTGAAGACAACCTCCCTTTTTCCCAGCCGAGTATGATTTTAATGAATTCAACATTGATTGCGATTTTTTAATGAAACAACAAAAGCAAGAGGAGACGCGGTTAGTATGTTTGCAGATGGTCAGTGCCAAAAATCTCCCTATGAAGAGATTATACTTGAAACATTGACTCTCCCGTTCCTCGGATTCTGCCTGCTGGCTGTGTTTTTCCAGCTCCACACTTTTTGACTGTGATATCCAGCATCTTCAGTCCTCACTTATTTCTTTATTGGTCAGTGCATTGAGTACAGGAGTTGGGAGGCCGTGTTGCAGCTGTACAAGGCACCGATTGGGCTGCTATTGAATTTTTGCATGCAATTCTGATCTCTCTGCTCGAAGAGAACCCGGGTTCAATTCCCACCTCAGGCAACTGACTGTGTGGAATTTGCACTTTCTCCCCGTGTCTGCGTGAGTTTCCTCTGGGTGCTCCTGTTTCCTCCCACAGTCCAAAGATGTGCAGGTCAGGTGAATTGGCCATGCTAAATTGCCCGTAGTGTTATCTAAGGTGCAAATGTAGGGGTATGGGTGAGTTGCACTTCGGCGGGTCAGTGTGGACTTGTTGGGCCGAAGGGCCTGTTTCCACACTGTAAGTAATCTAAAAATAAAGCAAATTGTTGTGAAACTTGAAAGTTTTCAGATAAAATTGTGAAGTATGTTGCCAGGGGTGGAGGGTTTGAGCAAGAGGAAGAGGCTGAATACACTGGGGCTATTTTCCCCGGAGTGTTGGAGCTCCTGAAGTGACTTTATAGACGTATATAAAATCATGAGAGACATGGACAGGGTGAATAGACCATGATTGTGAGTTTGGACATTTCAATGTCTTCCCCTTTGTTCATGGACTGAGACAAAATTCCATATTTATTCCACTTACAGGTTGAACAATTATTTGCTTTTAGTTACAAGTAGACTTGCGAAGTTCTATGAGTGAATGTAACAATAATGAGAAATCTTATTTTGCTTTTTGACTGAGCAATATGTGGAAATAAACAGGAATTATGGCAGTGGAAAGTAATTGGAGTTCTCTGAATTTATAAGGCTCAAATTATTGTGATCATTCAACTGAGTAAAAGCCAGATCTTTACAATGAGTGTTCGATAGGAAATTGTTAATTATTTGGTGGACATGCTGATGTGAAAACATGTATTTTGAATATTTTAGTGTTGTACTAAGAAGGAATTGATTAAATTAAAATGTGAACCTCACTATATTTGTAGTTAACGGTTATCCTAGATACAGCCAATAGCATTTATAGGGGAAGGTGTTTCAATATTTGCTCCAAATAAACAGATAAATAAATGTAACTGAGATGAGTTTAAAATGTACTGAGGTACAATTATACCTTTGTAGAGATAATTGTACTGGAAAATTCAGAGAAACCTTGCAAATATTGAGGAAAATCAGAAGCGTGATATATGTGGCTGTTAGCACACTCAGCCATAAGTAAAAACGTGTGATTATTGGACTGAGCAATATAGATATGTATGACAAAAACGATAGCATTTATTGGATGGGGTGATAACGAGATGTTTGCTGCGGGTATTCATCCCAAGAACAGTAAGATATTTATAAAGAGCATTCCAGACAGCAGTAATGAGATGGCCATGAAAACTGTTGTACTTTCATTTCAATCATTTTTGGCTGTTTTTCTTGGTTTAAGAAATCATTAATGACATTGAGATATTTTACATGATTTAGGAACTGATTGATATTTGGCTGTGAAAGATCTTATTTAAAATCAACTAATTTTTGAAATTGACTAGAATTCCTTGTTGGAACACAGTTAAACCATCAGGCAATACCTGTGATATGCAAATGAACAAACTCTGATATGGTCAAAGAATTTCAATCTTACAAACAATATGAATAAGTGAATGGAAAAATGTAAAGACATTTCTGAAAACGTATAAATGTAACAATAATCAGAAATTTAATCTGAAAAAAAGATATAATAATATTGAGTTGAATTACAATATTTAGTTCCAAATGTCGCTAACCAGCTTCCTGGGGAATAATAGTAAATGGCATTAATTTCTTTTACTGAAGAAGAAATTGATTTTCTTTTCGTCTTAATATCATTACTTAGACTTTTGAATCTCTAAGACTGCAACATTTTCAAATAGTTTCCAGGAATTGATAACCAGCAGAATTAGATAGATATTTTTCTTGGTAACCCAATGAGATTAGATTCCCGATATTGTTATGATTGGATTAATCAACAGATAGAGGAACACTTAATGTTGGATTTAAAAGCAATTCAGTCTGAGCTTAGATATTTCCGAATCAAAGTTCAGAGTTGCTCTGACACACCTCTGTGGAAGATGGGAATTGAACTCATCCCTCCTGGTCTAGCAGTAGAGACATTATTAGAGCAACACAGAAACCCTTCATCATAGCTCCACCCAGGAAGGTCAGGACTGTAATCACATGCTGACTGGGGTTACTCAAATGGAAACTAATCAGATGTTCATTGTGATAATTGGACTGGGAATTAATTAGATAGTTCCTGTGTGTAATGGGATGAAAATGAAATAGTAATTTTCTACAATGATGGAATGAAGCAAGAATGGTCTTAATTAAAACGGAATCTCATGATAATTCACAGAAAGACAAATTGACATAATCATGTGATTATTGTACATTGAAAAACAAAAATAAGTGAAACAATTCCAGATGTTCAAATGAGTTTGTCAGAAGGTAAAATGAAAACTAAAATGATTTTGCAGCCCACATGAATTGGGGGAATACAATTCGTCATTCAACGTGTCTATGCAGCAAGAGACAACATCCTTTCTTTCCAAGCGTTTGGGATTTCCAGGAATTCAAAATTGATCGTCATTGTTTAATGAAACAAGAACAAAATAGGAGATATGGTCAGTATGTTGGCAGATGACCCCAAAATTGGAGGTTCAGTGGACTGTGAGGAAGGTTACCTCAGAGTGCAACGGGATCTTGATCAGATGGGCCAATGGGCCGAGGAGCGGCAGATGGAGGTGAATGGAGAAAACTGTAATTAAACAGGAATCTCATGATAATTCATGGAAGGACAAATTCACATAATCATGTGATGATTGTACATTGAAAGATAAAAATGAGCGACATAATTCTATATGTTCAAGTCAGTTTGGCGTATGATGATTTGAAAATTGAAATGATTTAGCAGCACACATGAATTGGAAAAGAATTACTCTTTCAATGTGACTATTCAGCTGAAGACAACCTCCCTTTTTCCCAGCCGAGTATGATTTCAATGAATTCAACATTGATTGCGATTTTTTAATGAAACAACAAAAGCAAGAGGAGACATCGTTAGTATGTTTGCAGATGGTCAGTGCCAAAAATCTCCTTATGAAGAGATTATACTTGAAACATCGACTCTCCTGCTCCTCGGATTCTGCCTGCTGGCTGTGTTTTTCCAGCTCCGCACGTTTTGCCTCTGATATCCAGCACCTTCAGGCCTCACTTATTTCTTTATTGGTCAGGGCATTGAGTACAGGAGTTGGGAGGCCGTGTTGCAGCTGTACAAGGCATTGGTTGGGCTGCTATTGGAATATTGCATGCAATTCTGTTCTCTCTGCTATAAGCAGTTTGTTGTGGAATTTGACAGAATTGGTGCGTATGTTGCCAGGGTTGGAGGGTTTGAGCAAGAGGAAGAGGCTGAATAGGCTGGGGCTATTTTCCCCAAAGTGTCGGAGCTCCTGAAGTGATTTTATAGACGTATATAAAATCATGAGAGGCGTGGGCAGGGTGAATAGACCATGACTGTGAGTTTGCACATTTAAATGTCTTCTCCTTTGTTCATGGACTGAGATAAAATTCCATATTTATCCCACTTACAGGTTAAACAATTATTAGATTTATTTGCAAGTAGACTTGCAAAGTTCTACAAGTGAACTTAACAGTAATGAGAAATCTCAAATTGCGATTTGACTGAGCGATATGTGGGAATGGAACACAAATTATTGCAGTGGAAAGTAATTGGAGTTCTCTGAATTTATAAGGCTCAAATTATTGTGATCATTCAAATTAATAAAAACTAGATATTTACAAGAAGTGTTGGATGGGAAATCCCTCGTTCCTCTGTGGACATGCTGATGTGAAAACATGAAGTTTCATATTTTAGTGTACGAAGAAAAAATTGATTAAATTAAAATGTGAACCTCGCTATATTTGTCAGCAAGATTAAATTTAATTATTGTGCAATTATTGCAAAGACAATGACTTGATCATTAATGTTACCTTTCAAGCTAATAAATTGTTTTCCATATTTTGAAAACACTTTATTCTGATGTTGACGAGAACTTATCCAGTAAAGAATAAAATATAACAGCGAGCTTGATGGATTGAAGACAAAATGAGCCGTGCAGTGATTATTGAACAGAACTAGATATTGACAAAAAATGCAGGCGACGCAAAATGTGTAAATTGCCTTCCATTGGTGACCTTGTAGAGACAAGTATTTTTAACTTATATCATTTTTATCATACTCAATGTTTAGAAATTTGTGACATAATTATGAAGAAGATTAATGGAGAAGGAACGTTGGTATCTTGGAAAGATAGAGTCAATGGTTATCCTAGATACAGCCGATAGCATTTATACAGGAAGGTGGTGCAATATTTGCTCCAAATAAACAGATAAATAAATGTAACTGAGATGAGTTTAAAATGTACTGAGGTACAATTATAGCTTTGTAGTGATGATTGTACTGGAAAATTCAGAGAAACCTTGCAAATATTGAGGAAAATCAACAGCGTGATATATGTGACTGTTCGCACACTCAGCCATAAGTAAAAACGTGTGATTATTGGACTGTGCAATATAGATATGTATGACTATAACGATAGCATTTATTGGATGGGGTGATAACCAGATGTTTCCTGTGGTTATTCATCCCAAGAACAATAAGATACTGACAAAGAGTATCCCACACAGCAGTAATGAGATGGCCATGAAAACTGTTGCGTGGTTTTACAGGCAGTGTTTTTGTGTATTTTGATTTCAATAATTTCAGCTGTTTTTCTTGGTATAAGGAAACATTAATAACATTGTGATATTTTAGATGATTTAGGAACAGATTGATAATTGTGTGTCAAAAATCTTATTTAAAGTAAACTAATTTTTGAAATTGACTAGAGTTCCTTGGTTCAACACAGTTAAACCATCAGGCAATACCTGTGATATGCAAATGAACAAACTCCGATATTGACAAAGCATTTCAATCTTACAAACATTATGAATAGGTGAATGGAAGAGTATAAAGACATTTCTGAAAATCTATGAATGTAACAATAACCAGAAATTTGATCTGACCAAAAGATCTAACAATATTTAGATGAATTACAATATTTAGTTACAAATGTAGATAATCAGCTTCCTGGGGAATTATAGTAAATGGTATTAACTACTTTTACTGAAGAACAAAATAATTTTTGTTTCATTTTAATATCATTACTTAGACTTTATTATCTCTAAGACTGCAGCATTCTCAAATATTTTCCTTGGATTTTAGAACCAGCAGAATTCGATCCATACTTTTCATTGTGTTCCAAAGAAAATCAATAACAGATACTGTGATTATTGGAATGAACAACAGAGAGGAGAACATCTAATATTGGATTGGAAATCAGTTCAGTCTGGGCTTAGATATATTCCACTCAACAAACCGAGCTGCTCTGACACACGTCTGATGAAGTTGGGAATTCAACCCCATCCCTCCTGGTCTAGTAGTAGAGACACTACCAGAGCTCCACGAGATGCCTTTATAATGTTCCCACCCAGGAAGGGCAGGACTATAATCACAGGATTACTGTGGTCACTCAAATGGAAACTAATCAGATGTTTTTAATGGTAATTGGACTGGGAATAAGTTAAAAAGGTTCTGTGTGTAATGGGTTGAAAATGAAATAGTAATTTACAATAATGATGGAATGGAACAAGAATGATCATAATACGATGGGACTCTCATGATAATTCTAAGACAAATTGACAAAATCATATGATTACTGTACATTGATAAATAAATATAAATAAAATAAAAATAAGTTAAAAGCCGTCTAGATACTTTTTAAATGCTGCAATTGTACCAGCCTCCACCACTTCCTCTGGTAGCCCATCCCATACAGACACCACCCTCTGTGTGAAAAAGCTGCCGCTTCCATCCCTTTTAAATGTTTCCCTGAACATCCCGATACATGTGGCTGTTAGCATGTTGGAACATTTGTAACAAAGTATAATTATTGGTCGGAGCATCAGGTATCACGTGTAATTACTGAACTGAAATGGAAGGTACCAATTGCATTTATTGGATGGTATTATAACCAACTGCTTAATGTACTTATTGCCCTCAGGAACAATAAGATACTGACTCAGATTATTCTGCTGAACAGTAACTAAATGATCACAAAGACCTTAGTGTGACTTTATCTGCAGTGTTTAGCGTGAGCATTGATTCAGATATTTTACATGATTAAGAAGCAGATTGATCATCGACAATTAATATCTTATTTAAAATCAACAGTATTTTTAAATTGATGAGAAGTGTTTAGAGAAACACACTTGAACCATGATGCGATGTGACATAAGTGAGACACAAGAAAAGTCAATGTTCAAATGACCACACCCGATATTTTCAAAGCATTTCAATCTTACGGTCAATATGAAAAGGTGAGTGGAGAAGGAAACATAATTTCAATCTGTGCTTCGATATTTCCGAATCAAAGATCAGAGTTGCTCTGACACACCTCTGTGGAAGGTGGGAATTGAACCCATCCCTCCTGGTCTAGCAGTAGAGACATTATTAGAGCAACACAGGAACCCTTCATAATGGCTCCACCCAGGAAGGTCAGGACTGTAATCACATGCTGACTGGGGTCACTCAAATGGAAACTAATCCAATATTCGTTGTGATAATTGGACTGGGATTTAATTAGATCGTTCCTGTGTGTAATGGGTTGAAAAGGAAACAGTAATTTTCATCAATGATGGAATGAAGCAAGAATGGTCTTAATTAAAACGGAATCTCAGGATAATTCATGGTAAGACAAATTGACATAATCATGTGATTATTGTACATTGAAAAACAAAAAGTAAATGAAACAATTCCAGATGTTCAAATCAGTTTGTCCGATGATAAAATGAAATTTAAAATGATTTTGCAGCCCACATGAATTGGAGAAAATCAATTCATCATTCAATGTGTCCATGCAGCGAGAGACAACATCCTTTCTTTCCAAGTGTGTGGGATTTCCAGGAATTCAAAACTGATTGTGATTGCTCAATGAAACAAGAGCGAAATAGGAGATATAGTCAGTATGTTGGCAGATGACACCAAAATTGGAGGCGCAGTGGACCGTGAGGAAGGTTACCTCAGAGTACAACAGGATCTTGATCAGATGGGCCAATGGGCCGAGGAGTGGCAGATGGAGGTTAATGTAGAAAACTGTAATTAAACAGGAATCTCATGATAATTCATGGAAGGACAAATTCACATAATCATGTGATGATTGTACATTGAAAAATAAAATTAAATGAAATAATTCCATATGTTCAAATCAGTTTGGTGTAGGATGAATTGAAAATTGAAATGATTTTGCAGCACACATGAATTGGAAAATTATTACTCACTCAATGTGACTATTCAGCTGAAGACAACCTCCCTTTTTCCCAGCCGTGTGTGAATTCAATGAATTCAACATTGATTGTGATTCTTAATGAAACAACAAAGAAAGAGGAGACATGGTTAGTATGTTTGCAGATGACACCAAACCTGGAGGTATAATTGACAGCGAGGATGGTTCCCTCAGAGTACAGCGGGATTCTGATCAGATGGGCCAATAGGCCGAGGAGTGACAGATGGAGGTTAATTTAGAAAACTGTGTGGTGCTGCATTTTGGAAAGACACATCAGGGCAGGCCTTATACACTTATTGGTCAGGTCCTGGGGAGTGTTGCTGAACAAAGAGACCTCAGAGTGTAGGATCATACTTCCTTGTAAGTGGAGTTGAAGGTCGATAGGACAGTGAAGAAGGTGTTTGGAATGCTTTCCTTTATTGGGCAGGGCCAACAATCTCCTTATGAAGAGATTATACTCGAAACGTCAGCTCTCCTGCTCCTCGGATTCTGCCTGCTGGCTGTGCCTTTCCAGCCCGACACTTTTTGACTCTGGTATCCAGCATCTTCAGTCCTCACTTATTTCTTTATTGGTCAGTGCATTGAGGACAGGAGTTGGGAGGCCGTGTTGCAGCTGTACAAGGCATTGGTTGGGCTGCGATTGGAATATTACATGCAATTCTGTTCACTCTGCTATAAGCAGTTTGTTGTGAAACTTGAGAGAATTCAGAAAAAAATTGACAAAGATGTTGCCAGGGGTGGAGGGTTTGAGGAAGAGGTTCGAGGCTGAATAGGCTGGGGCTCTTTTCCCCGGAGTGTCGGAGCTCCGGAAGTGACTTTATAGACGTATATAAAATCATGAGAGACATGGACAGGGTGAATAGACCATGATTGTGAGTTTGGACATTTCAATGTCTTCTCCTTTGTTCATGGACTGAGACAAAATTCCATATTTATTCCACTTACAGGTTAAACAATTATTAGATTTTAGTTACAAGCAGACCGGCAAATTTCTATGAGTGAACTTAACAATAATGAGAAATCTCATATTGCTATTTGACTGAGTAATATGTGGAAATCAACAGGAATTATTGCAGTGAAAAGTAATTGGGGTTCTCTGAATTTATCAGGCTCAAATTATTGTGATAATTCAAATGACTGAAAACCAGATATTTACAAGAAGTGTTGGATAGGAAATCGTTCATTGTCGTGTGGACATGCTGATGTGAAAACATGAATTTTTATAGTTTAGTGTTGTACTAAGTAAAAAAGGATTAAATTAAAATGTGAACCTCACTACATTTGTCAGCAAGACTAAATTAAATTATTGAGCAATTATTGCAATGACAATAACTTGGTCCTGAATGTTAACTACGAAATTTATAAATTTTATTTCATATTTTGAAAACACTTTCCTCTGATGTTGACTAGATTTTATCCAGTAAAGAATAAAATATGATAGCGAGCTTGATGGATTGAAGACAAAATGAGCTGTACAGTGATTATTGAACAGAATTGGTTTTTGATCAAAAATGCAGGGGGTGCAAAAATTATAAATTGCCTTCCATTGGTGACCTTGTAGAGACATGTATTTTTGTTTTATATCATTTTTATCAGAATTAATGTTTAGAAATTTGTGACATAATTAGGAAGAAGATTAATGGATAAGGAATGTGGGTATCTTGGAAAGATAGAGTCAACGGTTATCCTAGATACAGCCGATAGCATTTATAGGGGAAGGTGGTGCAATATTTGCTCCAAATAAACAGGTAAATAAATGCAACTGAGATGAGTTTAAAAATTACTGAGGTACAGTTATACCTTTGTAGTGATGAATGTACTGGAAAATTCAGAGAAAATTTGCAAATATTGAGGAAAACCAACAGTGTGATATATGCGGTTTTTAGCACACTCAGCCATAAGTAAAAACATGTGATTATCGGACTGAGCAATATAGATATGTATGACAATAATGATAGCATTTATTGGATGGGGTGATAACCAGATGTTTGCTGTGTGTATTCATCCCAAGAACAATAAGATACTGACAAAGGGTATCCCACACAGCGGTAATGAGATGGCCATGAAAACTGTTGTGTGGTTTTATGGACAGTGTTTGTGTGTATTTTGACTTAAGTAGTTTCAGCTGTTGTTGTTGGTTTAAGAAATCATTAATAACATTGAAATATTTTACGTGATTTAGGAACTGATTGATATTTGTGTATCAAAGATCTTATTTAAAATCAACTAATTTTTGAAATTGACTAGAATTCCTTGGTGCAACACAGTTAAACCATCAGGCAATACCTGATATATTGAAATGAACAATCTCTGATATTTTCAAATCATTTCAATCTTACGGTCAATATGAAAAGGTGAATTGAGAAGGAAACATAATTTCCTGATAGCTCACAAATTAAACAATAATTGTAAACTCATTTCACACAAAGGACATAACAGTATTGAGACAAATATCCTTACTAAGTTACAAATGTTGCTAAAGGGCTGGCTGATGAATAAATCGAAATGGCATTTGTTTGCTTCAATGAAGGAAAAATTCAACTTGTTCTTTGTTTTTCTCACCCTGGAAAATAAAGTGTTATGTGCCTGAAATTATTGAATCTTTAAGACTGCAACATTTTCAAATAGTTTCCAGGAATTGATAACCAGCAGAATTAGATAGATATTTTCCTTGGTAACCCAATGAGATTAGATTCCCGATATTGTTATTATTGGAATAATTAACAGATAGAGGAACACTTGATGTTGGATTTAAAAGCAATTCAGTCTGTGCTTCGATATTTCCGAATCAAAGATCAGAGTTGCTCTGACACACCTCTGTGGAAGGTGGGAATTGAACCCATCCCTCCTGGTCGAGCAGTAGAGACATTATTTGAGCAACACAGGAACCCTTCATAATGGCTCCACCCAGGAAGGTCAGGACTGTAATCACATGCTGACTGGGGTTACTCAAATGGAAACTAATCCGATGTTCATTGTGATAATTGGACTGGGATTTAATTAGATCGTTCCTGTGTGTAATGGGTTGAAAATGAAATAGTAATTTTCAATAATGATGGAATGAAGCAAGAATGGTCTTAATTAAAATGGAATCTCATGTTAATTCGCAGAAAGACAAATTGACATAATCATGTGATTATTGTACATTGAAAAACAAAAGTAAATGAAACAATTCTGGATGTTCAAATCAGTTTGTCATATGATAAAATGAAAATTAAAATGGTTTTGCAGCCTACATGAATTGGGGAAAAACAATTCGTCATTCAATGTATCTATGCAGCGAGAGACAACATCCTTTCTTTCCAAGTGTGTGGGATTTCCAGGAATTCAAAACTGATCGTCATTGTTTAATGAAACAAGAGCAAAATAGGAGATATGGTCAGTATGTTGGCAGATGACCCCAAAGTTGGAGGTGCAGTGGACCGTGAGGAAGATTACCTCAGAGTGCAACGGGATCTTGATCAGATGGGCCAATGGGCCGAGGGGTGGCAGATGGAGGTTAATGTAGAAAACTGTAATTAAACAGGAATCTCATGATAATTCATGGAAGTTCATATTGACATTATCATCTGATTATTGCACATTGAAAACTAAAATTAAAAAAATAATTCCATATGTTCAAATCAGTTTGGCGTATGATGATTTGAAAATTGAAATGATATTGAAGCACACATGAACTGGATAAAAAATACTCATTCAATGTGACTATTCAGCTGAAGACAACCTCCCTTTTTCCCAGCCGTGTATGGTTTCAATGAATTCAACATTGATTGCGATTTGTTAATGAAACAACAAAGAAAGAGGAGACATGGTTAGTATGTTTGCAGATGACACCAAACCTGGAGGTATAATTGACAGCGAGGATGGTTACCTCAGAGTACAGTGGGATTCTGATCAGATGGGCCAATAGGCCGAGGAGTGACAGATGGAGGTTAATTTAGAAAACTGTGCGGTGCTGCATTTTGGAAAGACACATCAGGGCAGGCCTTATACACTTATTGGTCAGGTCCTGGGGAGTGTTGCTGAACAGAGAGACCTCGGAGTGTAGGATCATGGTTCATGGAGTCACAGGTAGATAGGATAGTGAAGAAGGTGTTTGGAATGCTTTCCTTTATTGGGCAGTGCCAAAAATGTCCATATGAAGAGCTTATGGTTGAAACGTTGACTCTCCTGCTCCTCAGATTCTGCCTGCTGGCTGCGTTTTTCCAGCTCCACACTTTTTGACTCTGATATCCAGCATCTTCAGTCCTCACTTATTTCTTTATTGGTCAGTGCATTGAGTACAGGAGTTGGGAGGCTGTGTTGCAGCTGTACAAGGCATTGGTTGGGCTGCTATTGGAATATTACATGCAATTCTGTTCTCTCTGGTATAAGTAGTTTGTTGTGAAACTTGAGAGAATTCAGAAAAAAATGAGAAAGATGTTGCCAGGGGTGGAGGGTTTGAGGAAGAGGGAGAGGCTGAATAGGCTGGGGCTATTTTCCCCAGAGTGTCAGAGCTCCAGAAGTGACTTTATAGACGTATATAAAATCATGAGAGTCATGGACAGGGTGAATAGACCATGATTTTGAGCTTGGACATTTCAATGTCTTCACCTTTGGTCATGGACTGAGACAAAATTCCATATTTATTCCACTTACAGGTTGAACAATTATTAGATTTTAGTTACAAGTAGACTTACAAAGTTCTACGAGTGAATTTAAGAATAATGATAAATCTCATATTGTTATTTGACTGAGCAATATGTGGGAATGGAACAGGATTATTGCAGTGAGCAGTAATTGGAGTTCTCTGAATTTATAAGGCTCAGATTATTGTGATCATTCAAATGACTCAAAACCAGATATTTACAAGAAGTGTTGGATAGGAAATCGTTCGTTCTTGTGTGGACATGCTGATGTGAAAACATGAATTTTTATATTTTAGTGTCGTACAAAGAAAAATTGATTAAATTAAAATGTGAACCTCGCTACATTTGTCAGCAAGACTAAATTAAATTATGTGCAATTATTGCAATGACAATGACTTGGTCATGAATGTTAACTTCGAAATTAATAAATTTTATTCCATATTGTGAAAATGATTTCCTCTGATGTTGACTAGATTTTATCCAGTAAAGAATAAAATATAATAGATGGATTGAAGACAAAATGAGCCGTGCAGTGATTATTGAACAGAACTGTTTTTGATCAAAAATGCAGGCGATGCAACATTTATAAATTGCCTTCCTTTGGTTTCCTGGTCGAGACATGTAATTTTATTTTGTATCATTTTTATGATAATCAATGTTTAGAAATTTGTGACATAATTAGGGAGAAGAAGATTAATGGCTAAGGAACGTTGGTATCGTAGAACGATAGAGTCAACGGTTATCCTAGATACAGCCAATAGCATTTATAGGTGAAGGTGGTGCAATATTTGCTCCAAATACATAGATAAATAAATGTAACTGAGATGAGTTTAAAATGTACTGAGGTACAATTATACCTTTGTAGTGATGATTGTACTGGAAAATTCAAAGAAACCTTGCAAATATTGAGGAAAATCAGCAGCGTGCTAAATGTGGCTTTTAGCACACTCAGCCATAAGTAAAAACGTGTGATTATTGGACTGAGCAATATAGATATGTATGACGATAACGATAGCATTTATTCGATGGTGTGATAACCAGATGTTTGCTGTGGTTATTCATCCCAAGAACTATACGATACTGACAAAGAGTATCCCACACAGCAGTAATGAGATGGCCATGAAAACTGTTGTGTGGTTTTATGGACAGTGTTTGTGTGTATTTTGATTTAAATAATTTCAGCTGTTTTTTTGGTTTAAGAAATCATTAATAACACTGAGATATTTTACATGATTTAGGAACTGATTGATGTTAAAGATCTTATTGAAAGTCAACTAATTTTTTAATTTGACTAGAATTCCTTGTTGCAACACAGTAAAACGATCAGGCAATACGTGATATATTGAACTGAACAATCACTGGTATTGTCAAAGCATTTCAATCTTACAAACAATATGAATTGGTGAATGGAAAAATATAAAGACATTTCTGAAAATTCATGAAATTAACAATAATCAGAAATTTAATCTGATCAAAGGTATAATAATATTTAGATGAATTACAATATTTAGTTACAAATGTAGATAATCAGCTTACTGGGGAAAAATAGGAAATGGTATTAATTTCTTTTACTGAAGAAGAAATTGATTTTCTAATTAACTTAATATCATTATTTAGTCTTTTTTTATCTATAAGACTGCAGCATTCTCAAATATTTTCCTTGGATTTTAGCAAAGGAACCCTTCCTAATGGCTCCACCCAGGAAGGTCAGGACTGTAATCACATGCTGACTGGGGTTACTCAAATGGAAACTAATCCGATGTTCATTGTGATAATTGGAGTGGGAATTAATTAGATAGTCCCTGTGTGTAATGGGATGAAAATGAAATAGTAATATTCAATAATGATGGAATGAAGCAAGAATGGTCTTAATTAAAATGGAATCTCATGATAATTCGCAGAAAGACAAATTGACATAATCATGTGATTATTGTACATTGAAAAACAAAAGTAAATGAAACAATTCCTGATGTTCAAATCAGTTTGTCAGATGATAAGCTGAAAATTAAAATGATTTTGCAGCCCACATGAATTGGGGAAAACAATTTGTCATTCAATGTGTCTATGCAGCGAGAGACAACATCCTTTCTTTCCAAGCGTGTGGGATTTCCAGGAATTCAAAACTGATCGTCATTGTTTAATGGAACAAGAGTGAAATAGGAGATATGGTCAGTATGTTGGCAGATGACACCAAAATTGGAGGTGCAGTGGACTGTGAGGAAGGTTACCTCAGAGTGCAACAGGATCTTGATCAGATGGGCCAATGGGCCGAGGAGTGGCATGTGGAGGTTAATGTAGAAAACTGTAATTAAACAGGAATCTCATGATAATCCATGGAAAGACAAATTGACACTTTCATGTGAAGATTGCAGATTGAAAAATAAAATTAAATGAAATAATTCCATATGTTCAAATCAGTTTGGTGTATGATGATTTGAAAATTGAAATGATTTTGCAGCACACATGAATTGGAAAAAAAGTTACTCATTCAATGTGACTATTCAGCTGAAGACAACCTCCCTTTTTCCCAGCCGAGTATGATTTCAATGAATTCCACATAGATTGCGATTTTTTAATGAAACAACAAAGGCAAGAGGAGACATGGTTGGTATGTTTGCAGATGGTCAGTGCCAAAAATCTCCTTATGAAGAGATTATACTTGAAACATTGACTCTCCTGTTCCTCGGATTCTGCCTGCTGGCTGTGCCTTTCCAGCCCGACACTTTTTGACTCTGATATCCAGCATCTTCAGTCCTCACTTATTATTTTATTGGTCAGTGCATTGAGTACAGGAGTTGGGAGGCCGTGTTGCAGCTGTACAAGGCATTGGTTGGGCTGCCGTTGGATTATTACATGCAATTGTGATCTCTCTGCTATAAGCACTTTGTTGTGAAACTTGAAAGTATTCAGATAAAATTGTGAAGTATGTTGCCAGGGTTGGAGGGTTTGAGCAAGAGGAAGAGGCTGAATAGGCTGGGGCTCTTTTCCCCGGAGTGTCGGAGCTCCTGAAGTGACTTTATAGACGTATATAAAATCATGAGAGACATGGACAGGGTGAATAGACCATGATTGTGAGTTTGGACATTTCAATGTCTTCACCTTTGGTCATGGACTGAGACAAAATTCCATATTTATTCCACTTACAGGTTGAACAATTATTAGCTTTTACTTACAAGTAGACATGCAAAGTTCTATGAGTGAACTTAACAATAATGAGAAATCTCATATTGCTATTTGACTGAGTAATATGTGGAAATAAACAGGATTTATTGCAGTGGAAAGTAATTGGAGTTCTCTGAATTTATAAGGCACAAATTACTGTGATCATTCAACTGAGTAAAAGCCAGATCTTTACAATAAGTGTTGGACAGGCAATTGTTAATTCTTTTGTGGACATGCTGATGTACAAACATGAATTTTGAATATTTTAGTGTTTTGTTTAGAACAAATTGCTGAAATTAAAATGTGAACCTCACTACATTTGTAGCCAACGGTTATCCTAGATACAGCGGACAGCATTTATACACGAAGATGGTTCAATATTTTCTCCAAATAAACAGATAAATAAATGTAACTGAGATGAGTTTAAAATGTACTGAGGTACAATTATACCTTTGTAGTGATGATTGTGCTGGAAAATTCAGAGAAACCATGCAGATTTTGAGGAAATTCAACAGCGTGATATATGTGGCTGTGAGCACACTCAGCCATAAGTAAAAACGTGTGATTATTGGACTGAGCAATATAGATATGTATGACTATAACGATAGTATTTATTGGATGGGGTGATAACCAGATGTTTGCTGTGGTTATTCATCCCAAGAACAATAAGATACTGACAAAGAGTATTCCACACAGCAGTAATGAGATGGCCATGAAAACTGTTGTGTGGTTTTATGGGCAATGTTTGTGTGTATTTTGATTTCAATAATTTCTGCTGTTTTTCTTGGTTTAAGAAATCATTAATAACATTGTGATATTTTACATGATTGAGGAACTGATTGATCATTGGGTGTTTAAGATCTTATTTAAAGTCAACTAATTTTTGAGATTGACTAGAATTCCTTGGTGTAACACAGTTAAACCATCAGGCAATACCTGTGATATGCAAATGAATAAACTCCGATATGGACAAAGCATTTCAATCTTACAAACAATATGAATTGGTGAATGGAAGAATACAAAGAAATTTCTGAAAATTCATGAATTTAACAAGAATCAGAAATTTGATCTGACCAACAGATCTAACAATATTTAGATGAATTACAATATTTAGTTACAAATGTAGGTAATCAGCATCCTGGGGAATAACACTAAATGGTATTAGCTACTTGTACTGAAGAAGAAGTTAATTTTTGTTTCATTTTATTATCATTACTTAGACTTTTTCATCACTAAGACTGCAGCATTCTCAAATATTTTCCATGGATTTTAGCACCAGCAGAATTCGATCCATACTTTTCATTGTGTTCAAAAAAAATAAATAACAGATACTGTGATTATTGGAATGAACAACAGAGAGGAGAACATCTAATATTGGATTGGAAATCAGTTCAGTCTGGGCTAAGATATATTCCACTCAACAAACCGAGCTGCTCTGATACAGGTCTGATGAAATTGGGAATTCAACCCCATCCCTCCTGGTCCAGTAGTAGAGACACTACCAGAGCTCCACATGATCCCTTCATAATGTTCCAGCCCAGGGAGGGCAGGACTATAATCACAGGATTACTGTGGTAACTCAAATGAAAACTAATCAGATGTTTTTAATGATAATTGGACTGGGAATAATTTAAAAAGGTTCTGTGTGTAATGGGTTGAAGATGAAATAGTAATTTACAATAATGATGGAATGGAACAAGAATGATCATAATACAATGGGACTCTCAGGATAATTCGAACACAAATTGACAAAGTCACATGATTACTGTACATTGATAAATAAATAAAATAAAATAAAAATAAGTTAAAAGCCATCTCGATAACTTTTAAATGCTGCAATTGTACCAGCCTCCACCACTTCCTCTGGCAGCCCATCCCATACAGACACCACCCTCTGTGTGAAAAAGCTGCCGCTTACATCCCTTTTAAATGTTTCCCCGAACATCCCGATACATGTGGCTGTTAGCATGTTGGAACATTTGTCATAAAGTATAATTATTGGTTGGAGGATCAGATATCATGTGTAATTACTGAACTGAAATGGAAGGTACCAATTGCATTTATTGGATGGTATTATAACCAACTGTTTAATGCACTTATTGCCCTCAGGAACAATAAGATACTGACTCAGATTATTCTGCTGAACAGTAACTAAATGATCACAAAGACCTTAGTGTGACTTTATCTGCAGTGTTTAGCGTGAGCATTGATTCAGATATTTTACATGATTTAGAAGCAGATTGATCATCGACAATTAAAATCTTATTTAAAATCAACAATATTTTTAAATTGATGAGAAGTATTTAAAGAAACCCACTTGAACCATGATGTGATGTGCCATAAGTGAGACACACGAGAAGTCAATGTTCGAATGACCACACCCGATATTTTCAAAGCATTTCAATCTTACGGTCAATATGAAAAGGTGAGTGGAGAAGGAAACATAATTTCCTGAAAGTTCACGAATTGAACAATAATTGGAAACTCATTTCGCTCAAAGGACATAACAGTATTGAGACAAATATCCTTACTAAGTTTCAAATGTTGGTAAAGGGCTGGCTGATGAATAAATCGAAATGGCATTTGTTTGCTTCACTGAAGGAAAAATTCAACTTGTTCTTTGTTTTTCTCACCCTGGAAAATAAAGAATTATGGGCCTGAAATTATTGAATCTTTAAGACTACAACATTTTCAAATAGTTTCCAGGAATTGATAACCAGCAGAATTAGATAGATATTTTTCTTGGTAACCCAATGAGATTAGATTTCCGATATTGCTATTATTGGAATAATCAACAGATAGAGGAACATTTAATGTTGGATTTAAAAGCAATTCAGTCTGTGCTTAGATATTTCTGAATCAAAGTTCAGAGTTGCTCTGACACACCTCTGTGGAAGGTGGGAATTGAACCCATCCCTCCTGGTCTAGCAGTAGGGACATTATTAGAGCAACACAGGAACCCTTCATAATGGCTCCACCCAGGAAGGTCAGGACTGTAATCACATGCTGACTGGGGTTACTCAAATGGAAACTAATCAGATGTTCATTGTGATAACTGGACTGGGAATTAATTAGATAGTTCCTGTGTATAATGGGTAGAAGTGGAAATAGGAACATACAACAATGATAGAATGAACCGTCTTAATTAAAATGGAATCTCATGTTAATTCGCAGAAAGACAAATTGACATAATCATGTGATTATTGTACATTGAAAAACAAAAGTAAATGAAACAATTCCAAATGTTCAAATCAGTTTGTCAGATGATAAACTGAAAAGTAAAATGATTTTGCAGCCTACATGAATTGGGGAAAAACAATTCGTCATTCAATGTGTCTATGCAGCGAGAGACAACATCCTCTCTTTCCAAGTTTGTGGGATTTCCAGGAATTCAAAACTGATTGTGATATTTTAATGAAACAGGAGCGAAATAGGAGATATGGTCAGTATGTTGGCAGATGACACCAAAATTGGAGGTTCAGTGGACCATGAGGAAGGTTACCTCAGAGTGCAACGGGATCTTGATCTGATGGGCCAATGGGCCGAGGAGTGGCAGATGGAGGGTAATGTAGAAAACTGTAATTAAACAGGAATCTCATGATAATTCATGGAAGGACAAATTGACATTTTCATGTGATGACTGCACTTGGAAAAATAAAATAAAATTAAATAATTACAGATGTTCAAATCAGTTTGGCGTATGATGATTTGAAAATTGAAATGACTTTGCAGCACACATGAATTGGAAAAAAATTACTCATTCAATGTGACTGTTCAGCTGAAGACAACTTCCCTTCTTTCACAACCGAGTATGATTTCAATGAATTCAACATTGATTGTGATTTTCTAATGAAACAACAAAGAAAGAGGAGACATGGTTAGTATGTTTGCAGATGACACCAAACCTGGAGGTATAATTGACAGTGAGGATGGTTACCTCAGAGTACAGTGGGATTCTGATCAGATGGGCCAATAGGCCGAGGAGTGACAGATGGAGATTAATTTAGAAAACTGTGTGGTGCTGCATTTTGGAAAGACACATCAGGGCAGGCCTTATACACTTATTGGTCAGGTCCTGGGGCGTGTTGCAGAACAAAGAGACCTCGGAGTGTAGGTTCATGGTTCATGGAGTCGCAGGTAGATAGGACAGTGAAGAAGGTGTTTGGAATGCTTTCCTTTATTGCACAGGGCCAAAACGTTCCTGATGAACAGCTTCTGCTTGAAACGTCGACTCTCGTGTTCCTCAGATTCTGCCTGCCGGTTGTGTTTTTCCATCTCCACTCTTTTTGACTCTGATATCCAGCATCTTCAGTCCTCACTTACTCCTTTATTGGTCAGTGCATTGAGTACAGGAGTTGGGAGGCCATGTTGCAGCTGTACAAGGCATTGGTTGGGCTGCTATTGGAATATTACATGCAATTCTGTTCTCTCTGCTATAAGCAGTTTGTTGTGAAACTTGAAGGAATTCAGAAAAAAATTGACAAAGATGTTGCCAGGGTTGGAGGGTTTGAGGAAGAGGAAGAGGCTGAATGGGCTGGGGCTATTTTCCCCGGAGTGTCAGAGCTCCTGAAGTGACTTTATAGACGTATATAAAATCATGAGAGTCATGGACAGGGTGAATAGACCATGATTGTGAGTTTGGACATTTCAATGTCTTCACCTTCGGTCATGGACTGAGACAAAATTCCATATTTATTCCACTGACAGGTTAAACAATTATTAGATTTTATTTACAAGTAGACTTGCAAAGTTCTACAAGTGAATTTGAGAATAATGAGAAATCTCATATTGCTATTTGACCGAGCAATATGTGGGAATGAACAGGAATTATTGAAGTGAAAAGTAATTGGAGTTCTCTGAATTTATAAGGTTCAAATTATTGTGATCATTCAAATGAGTAAAAGCCAGATAATTACAAGAAGTGTTGGATGGGAAATTATTCATTCTTGTGTGGGTGTGTTGTTGTGAAAACATGAATTTTCATATTTAAAGAAAAATGGACTAAATTAAAATGTGAATCTCGTTACATTTGTCAGCAAGACTAAATTTAATTATTGTGCAATTATTGTAATGACAATGAGTTGATCATTAATTTTAGCTGCGAAACAAATAAATTGTATTCCATATTTTGAACACACTTTCATGTAATGTTGACTAGATTTTATCCAGTAAAGAATAAAATATAATGGCTAGCTTGATGGATTGAAGATAAAATGAGCTGTGCAGTGACTATTGAACAGAATTGGTTTTTGATCAAAAATGCAGGGGATGCAAAAATTATAAATTGCCTTCCATTGTTGACCTTGCAGAGACATGTATTTTTATTTTATAACATTTTTATCGTAATTAATGTTTAGAAATTTGTGACATAATTAGGAAGAAGATTAATGGATAAGGAATGTTGGTACCATAGAAAGATAGAGTCAACAGTTATCCTAGATACAGCCGATAGCATTTATAGAGGAAGGTGGTGCAATATTTGCTCCAAATAAACAGATAATTAACTGTAACTGAGATGAGTTTAAAATGTACTGAGGTACAGTTATACCTTTGTACAGATGATTGTACTGGAAAATTCAGAGAAATCTTGCAAATATTGAGGAAAATCAACAGTGTGATATATGTGGCTGTTAGCACACTCAGCCATAAATAAAAACATGTGATTATTGGACTGAGCAATATAGATATGTATGACAATAATGATAGCATTTATTGGATGGGGTGATAACCAGATGTTTGCTGTGGTTATTCATGCCAAGAACAATAAGATACAAACAAAGAGTATCCCACACAGCAGTAATGAGATGGCCATGAAAACTGTTGTGTGGTTTTATGGACAATGTTTGTGTGTACTTTGATTTTAATAATTTAAAGCTTTTTTAAAAGAAATCATTAATAACACGAAGAGATTTCACATGATTTAGGAACTGATTGATATTTGGTTGTTAAAGATCTTATCCAAACTGAACTAATTTTTGAACTTGACTAGAATTCTTTGGTGCAACACAGTTAAACCATCAGGCAATACCTGTGATATGCAAATGAATAAACTCCGATATTGACAAAGCATTTCAATCTGACAAACAATAGGAAGAGGTGAATGCAAAAATATAAAGACATTTTTGAAAATTCCTGAAATTTACAATAATCAGAAATTTAATCTGACCAAAGGATATAATAACATTTTGATGAATTACAATATTTAGTTACAAATGTAGATGATCAGCTTCCTGGGGAATAATAGTAAATGTTTTTTAATTTCTTTTACTGAAGAAGAAATTCATTTTATTTTCATTTTAATATCATTACTTAGACTTCTTCATCGTTAAGACTGTAACATTCTCAATTATTTTCCAGGAGTTTAGAAGTAGCAGAATTAAATCCATAATTTTCATTTGTTCCAAAGAAATAAATAGCAGATACTGTGATAATGGGAATGAACAACAGACAGAAGAACATCTAATGTTGGATTGAAAAGTAATTCGACTTGTGCTTAGATATTTTTGACTTAACATGCAGAGCTGCCCGTACACACCTCTGCTCAAATTCAGACTTCAACCCCATCCCTCCTGGTCTCGTAGTAGAGACACTACCAGAGCTCCACAAGATCCCATCATCATGTTCCCACCCAGGAAGGGCAGGACTGTAATCACATGCTCACTGGGGTTACTCAATTGGAAATGAATCAGGTGTTTATTATGATAATTGGACTGGGAATTAATTAGGTAGTTCCTGTGAAAATGAAACAGTCATTTTCAATAATGTTGGAATGAAGCAAGAATGATCTTAATTAAATTGGAATCTCATGGTAATTCATGGAAACACAAATTGACATAATCGTGGGATTATTGTACAATGGTAAATAAAAATAAATGAAATAATTCCATATGTTCAAAGCTCTTTGTCAAATGTCAAAATTAAAATTTAGAAGATTTTACAGCATATTTGATTTAGATGGGAAAGAATATGTCATTCAATGTGACTATTCAGCTGAAGACAACTTCCCTTCTATCCAACCCTGTATGATTTCTGTGGATTCAAAATTTATTGCGATTGTTTAAAGGAACAATAGAGAAATAGGAGATATTGTTTGTGCATTTGCAGATGACACCAGTATTGGAGTGTAGTGGACAGCGAGGAAGATTACCTCAGAGGATAACGGGATCTTGATCAGGTGGGCCAATGGGCTGAGGAGGAGCAGATGGAGATTAATTTAGATAAATGTGAGGTGCTGCATTTTAGAAAGGCAAATCAAGGCAGGAATTGTACACTTAATGGCAAGGACCTGGGGAAGTTTGCTGCACACGGACTCCTTGGTTCATCATTCCCTGTAATTGGTGCCCCAGCTCAGAAAATGTAGAGACGAAGGGGTATGGTGTGCTTGACTTTATCGGTCAGAACATTGAATACAGGATTTGGAAGGTCATGTTACACATGTACAGGACATTGGTGAGGCCACTTTTGGATTAGTGCATGCAATTCTGTTCTCCCTGCTATTGGCACTTTGTTGTGAAACTTTAAAGAAGTCAGAAAAGATTGATAAAGACGTTGCTGGGGTTGGAGCACTTGAGAGGCTGAATAGGCTGAGGCTGTTTCTCCTGGAGTGTCAGAGGCTGAAGGGTGACATCACAGAGGTTTATGAAATCATGAGGGGTATGGATAGGGTAAATAGACAGGACTGATGAGCTTGTACACTGTAATATCTTTACATTTGGTCAGGCTCTGAGCTTTAATTCCACATTTCTACATCTTACTGCATTGTACAATTATTAGATTTTAGTAACAAGTAGATTTTCAAAGTTTGATTCGAGAATTTAAGAATAATGAGTAATCTTATCTTGCTATTTGACTGGACATTGTGTTGAAATGAACAGGAAGTATGAGTAAATTGAGGAATAAAGCGTACTTGCTAGTTTTGTAGATTGAAGTTGAAATGAGACATTCATTGATTCTTGAGCAAAACTGTTTTTTGTTCAAATATGCAAGCAATACAAAAATTAAACATGCCCTTCCATTGGTTTCCCTGAAGAGATATGTATTTTAAATTTATGTAATTTTTATCACATTCAATATTTGCAAAGAATTAGGAAGAAAATAAATAGATGAGGAACATTGGTATCATAGAAAGATACAGTCAAATGTTATCCTAGATACAGCCGATAGCATTTACAGCAGACGGTTTTTATTTGTTCCAAATAAACATAAAAATAAGATAAATAAATGTTTGCAGCATTTAATGTATTGAGGCATAATTATATTCTTGTAGTGATGATTGTACCGGCAAATTCAGAGAAAACTTGCAAATATTGAGGACTCTCAACATCGACATCTATGTGGCTGTGAGCACACTCAGCTATTAGTGAAATAGGTGGAGTTATTGGAGTGAGCACTTTGTATTGTAGGAATTGTGAGACAACAGCTACAGTATATATCGAATGAGATGATAACCAAATGTTTGCTGTAGTTATTCATCCCAAGAACAATAAAGTACTTACAAAGAGTATTCCACTGAAGAGTAATGAGATGACCTTGAAGGTCATTGTGTGGTTTTATGAGCAGTGTTTGTGTGCACTTTGATCTCAGTAGTGTTCAGCTGTTTTACATGATTTAGGAAATGATTGATACTCAGGTGAGAAAGATCTTACGAAAGTCAACAAACATTTGAAATTGACTAGAATTCTTTTGTGAAACACACTTAAACCATCAGGCAATAAGTGAGATATTCAAATCAAAAAATTCTGATATTGGCAAAACATTTCAATCTTGCATTCAATGTGAATATAGGAACAGAAAATTAAAAGCAGATTTCCGACAATTCATTATTTAAAAATAATTAGAAATTTTATTCACCAAAGGACATAGCAATGTATAATTCAATTACAATATTTAGTGACAAATGTAAATAAACAGCTGACTAATGAACAATAGGAAATGGTATTGATTTATTTCATTGAATTTTCATCTCAATATCATTACTTAGACTTTTTCTTCTCTAAGACTGCAACATTCTCAAATATTTTTCAGGAATTTAAAACCAACAGAATTATGTCCACTTGGACCCAAAGAATATAAGTAACAGATAATCTGATTACTGGAATGAAAAACACATCAAGGAACATCAAATGATGAATTGAAATTAATTCAATCTGTACTGAGGTATTTTTTACTCAACATTCAGAGGTGCTCTAACATACCTCGGCAGAAGATGGGAATTGTACCCTATCTCTCCTGGTCTCATAGTAGAGACACTACCAGAGCTCCACAAGGGCCCTTCGCAATGTTCCCGCCCAGGAAGGGCAGGACTATAATCACATGCTCACTGTGGTTACTCAAATGGAATCTAATCAGATGTTTATTATGACAATTGGATTGGGATTTAATTAGAAAGTTCCTGTGTGTAATGGGTTGAAAATGAAACAGTAATTTTCAATAATGTTGGAATGAGGCAAGAACCATCTTAATTAAATAGGAAAGTCATGATAATTCATGGAAAGACAAATTAACATAATCGTGTGATTGTGGTGCTGGAAAAGCACAGCAGGTCAGGCAGCATCCGAGGAGCAGAAGAATCGATGTTCCGAGTGTAAACCATTCGTCAGGTCTCCTGTTGAAGGGCTGATTCCCGAAACATGGACTCTCCTGCTCCTCGGATGCTGCCTGACCTGTTGGGCTTTTCCAGCACCACACTCTCAACTCCAATCTCCAGCATCTGCAGTCCTCACTTTCTCCCTCCACAGTCATGTGAGTATTGTACATTGAGAAATAAAAATAAATGAAATAATTCCATCTGTTCAAAGGAGTTTGTCATATGATGAAATAAAAACTAAAAGGATGTTGCAGCCCACATGAAATGGAATGAAAAAGGATTAGTCATTCAATGGGACTATTCAACTGAAGACAACTTCCCTTCTTTCCAAGCATGGATAATTTCCGTGAATTCAAAATATCTTGCTATTTGACTGTGTCGAAATGAATGGGAAGTGTGAGTACACTGAGCTAGATCCTAGCTAGATTGAAAATAAAATGAGACATTCATTGATTCTTGAGCAAAACTGTTTTCTGTTCAAAAATGCAAGCAGCACAAGAATTAAATGTGTCCTTTCATTGGTTTCCTTGAAGAGATATGTGTTTTTAATTTGTGTAATTTTTTATCACAATTAAGGTTTACACAGAAATAAGAAGAAAATAAATTGGTGAGTAAAATTGGTAAGATAGAAATGTTATCCCAGATACAGCCCAGTTGCATTTACAGTGGACGGTTTTGAATACTTGTTCCAAATAAACAAATAAATAAGTATACTCGCAATGAATTCAGAATATTTGTAGCTTTTACTGTACTATGCCAGAATTACACCTTTGTAGTGATGATTGTGCTAGAAAATCCAGAGAAAACTTGCAAATATTGAGGACAATCAACATCTCGATATATGTGACTGTGAGCACACTCAGCCATTAGTGCAAAAGAGTGATTATTGGAGTGAGCAATTTGTATTGTATGAATTGTAAGACAACAACTATCGCATTTATTGGATGGGATGATAACCCGATTTTTGCTGTGGTTATTCATCCGAAGAACAATAGGGTATTTACAGAGAGTATTCCACTGAGCAGTAATGAGATGACCTAGAAGTATACTTTGTGGGTTTATGGGCAGCGTTTGTGTCTACTTTCAGTAACGTTCAGTTATTTTACATGATTCAGGAAATGATTAATAACACTGGGATATTTATCATGATAGAGGAACTGATTAATAGTCAGGTGAGAAAGATCTTATTTAAAATCAACACATTGTAGAAATTGACTGGAATTGCTTGGTGAAACACACGTAAACCATCAAGCAATAAAGGCAAAATTCCGACAATTCTTTATTTTAAATTAATTAGAAACTGCGATTCACCAAAGGACATAACAATATTTCAATCAATTACAATATTTCGTGACAAATATCAGTAAACAGCTGACTGATGAATAATAGGAAATGGTATTTATTTCTTTTAGAGAAGAAGAAATTGATTTCCTTTTCATCTTAATAGTATTGTTTAGACGTTTTCATCCCTCAGACTGCAACGTTCTCAAACATTTGTCAGGAAATTAGAACCAGCAGAATTAGATTCAATTAGGCCCAAGGAAAATACGTTACATATAAGCTGATTATTCGAATGAAAAACACATCGAGGAACATCAATGCTGGATTGAAATTAATTCAATCTGTACTGAGATATTTTTTACTCAACATTGAGAGGTGCTCTAACATACCTCATAGAAGATGGGAATTGTACCCTATCCCTCCTGGTCTGGTAGTAGAGACACTACCAGAGCTCCACAAGGGCCCTTCTGAATGTTGCCGCCCAGGAAGGGCTGGACTATAATCACATGCTTACTGCGGTTACTCAAATGGAATCGAATCAGATGTTTATTATGACAATTGGTCTGCGATTTAATTAGGTAGTTCCTGTGTGTAATGGGTTGAAAATGAAACAGTAATTTTCAATAATGTTGGAATGAAGCAAGAACCATCTTAATTAAATTGGAAAGTCATGATAATTCATGGAAAGACAAATTAACATAATCGTGTGATTGTGGTGCTGGAAAAGCACAGCAGGTCCGGCAGCATCCGAGGAGCAGAAGAATCGATGTTCCAAGTATAAACCGTTCGTCAGGTTTCCTGTTGAAGGGCTGATTCCCGAAACATGGACTCTCCTGATCCTCGGATGCTGCCTGACCTGTTGGGCTTTTCCAGCACCACACTCTCAACTCCAATCTCCAGCATCTGCAGTCCTCACTTTCTCCCTCCACAGTCATGTGAGTATTGTACATTGAGAAATAAAAATAAATGAAATAATTCCATCTGTTCAAAGGAGTTTGTCATATGATGAAATAAAAATTAAAAGGATGTTGCAGCCCACATGAAATGGAATGAAAAAGGATTAGTCATTCAATGGGAGTATTCGGCTGAAGACAACTTCCCTTCTTTCCAAGCATGGATAATTTCCGTGAATTCAAAATTTATTGCGATTGTTTAATGAAACCTCAGAAAGGTAGGACATATATTTAGTAAGTTTACAGATGACACGAAAATTGGACGTGCCGTGGACAGCAGCGAAGATTACCTCCGAGTCCAACAGGATCTTGATTAGATGGGACAATGGCTGTGGAGAGGCAGATGGAGCTTAATTTAGATAAAAGTGAGGTGCTGCAATTTGGAAAGGCAAATCAGGGCAGGATTTATACACTAAATGGTCAGTTCCTGGGGAGTGTTTCTGAACAGAGACCTTGGGGAGTGTTTATGAACAGAGACCTTGGAGTGCCGGTTCATTGTTCCCGGTAAGTGGAGCTTCAGGCTGACAGGATGTTGAAGAAGGTGGTTGGTATATTTGCCTTTATTTTTCAGTGCATTGAGTCTCGTTGTTGGAAGGTCATGTTGTAGCTGTACAGGATGTTGATGAAGCTGCTTTTGGATAACTGCATACAATTCTGTTCGCCTTGCTGCGGGCAGCTTGTTGTGAAAATTGAAAGAGTTCATAAACAATTGGGAAAGATGTTGCCAGAGTTGGAGAGTTTGAGCTATAGGGAGAGGCTGAATAGGCTATTGGCTGTTTTCCCAGGAGTGTCTGAGGCTAAGGGTTGATGAGAGAGACATTGATAAAATCATGAGGGCCATGGAGAGGGTAAATGGACAATGATTGTGTGTTTGCAAACTGCAATATATTTCCATTTGTTCGCTTACTGAGCCACAATTCCACACGTATAATCCTTATTGATTGAACAATGATTAGATTTTAGAAAGAAGTGGATTTTCAAAGTTCTGTTCGAAAACTTAAGTATACCGAGAAATTTGATGTTGCTATTTGACTGAGCATTGTGTCAAAATGAACAAGAATTTCTTGCAATGAAACCTATGTAATTAGAGTTCTCTGATGTTTATAAGGCTGATATAACTGCGATTATTCAAATGACAAAAACTCTGTTATTTACATTTTTATCATAATCAGTATTTCGACATCTGTGTCAAAATTAGGAAGAATATACATAGAATAGGAACATTTGTTTCAGAGAAAGATACAGTCAAATGTTATCATACACGCAGCCAATAGCATTTACAGAGGAATGTTATTGAATATTTGCTTCAAATAAACAGATAAATCAGTTTAATTGGGATGAATCCAAAATACTTGCAGCTTTTGCTGTACTGAGTCACAATTGTGATTCTCCTGGAAAATTCTAATAAAATGTTGAAGCTGATCAATGTCTGGAGATATGTGGCTGTCAGAAAGATCAGCCATTAGTATAAATGGTGTGATTATTATAGTGGGCAATTTGTCCTGTCGGGAGTATAAGATGATGCTGATCGCATTTATTGGATGGGATGATAACCAGATATTTGCTGTGGTTATTCATCCAAGAACAATAAGGTACTTACAAAGACTATTCCACTGACCAGAAAGAAGATAACCTTAAATATTGTTTTGTGGTTTTATGTGCAGTGTTTGCATGTACTTTGATTTCAGTAACGTTCGGTTATTTTACATGTTTAATGAACTGATAGATAATCAGATGTTAAAGGTCTTATCTAAAGTAAACAAATTTTTGAAATTGACTAGAATTCCCTGGTGAAACACACTTAAACCATCAGAAAATAAGTGAGATATTCCACTGAACAAAGTCCGATATTGTTAAAGCATTTCAATCTTACATTCAACATGAAGATGTGAACGGGTAAATAAAAACAAATTTCTGACAATTCATGAATGTAACAACAATTAAACAACAATTGACCCAAGGACATCATGTTGATATGTATTGCAATGTTTAGTTCCCAGTGTAGGTTATCAGCAGATTGCTGAATAATAGAAAGTGGTATTGATTTATTCTATTGAAGAAGAAATTGATTTTTTTTGTCTTTATGGCATTATTTAGTTGTTTTCATCCCTCAGACTGCAACATTCTCAAATATTTTCCAGGTATTTAGAACCAGCAGAATTAGGTTCTTACTTTTCTTAAAATCTCGAAGAAAATGAATAAGATACTGTGATTATTGGAATGAACAACAGATAAAAATATTGAATGTTGGATTGAGAAGCCATTCAATCTGTGCTTAGATATTTTCTACTCAGCGTGCAGAGCGGCTCATACACACCTCCATTGAAGGTGGGAATTGCCCAATCCCTCCTGGTCTAGTAGTAGAGGCACTACCAGAGCTCCACAAGGTCCCTTCATAATGTTCCCACCCAGGAAGGGCAGGACTGTAATCACATGCTCACTGTGGTTACTCAAATGGAATCTAATTGGGTGTTTATTATGACAATTGGACTGGGAATTAATTAGGTAGTTCCTGATTGTAATGGTTTGAAAATGAAATAGTAATTGTCTATAATGATGGAATGAATCAAGAACGATCTTAATTAAATAGGAATCTCATGATAATTCATAAAAAGACAAATTGACATAAATCATCAATGAATATACATTGATAAAATTGAAGTGATTTTGCAGCACACACGAATCAGAAAAAAAATTACTCATTCAATGTGACTATTCAGCTGAAGACAACCTCCCTTTTTCCCAGCCGTGTGTGAATTCAATGAATTCAACATTGATTGCGATTTTTTAATGAAACAACAAAGAAAGAGGAGACATGGTTAGTGTGTTTGCAGATGACACCAAACCTGGAGGTATAATTGACAGCGAGGATGGTTCCCTCAGAGTACAGCGGGATTCTGATCAGATGGGCCAATAGGCCGAGGAGTGACAGATGGAGGTTAATTTAGAAAACTGTGCGGTGCTGCATTTTGGAAAGACACATCAGGGCAGGCCTTATACACTTATTGGTCAGGTCCTGGGGAGTGTTGCTGAACAAAGAGACCTCGGAGTGTAGGTTCATGGTTCATGGAGTCGCAGGTAGATAGGATAGTGAAGAAGGTGTTTGGAATGCTTTCCTTTATTGGGCAGTGCCAAAAGTCTTCTTATGAAGAGCTTCTGCTCGAAACGTCGACTCTCCTGTCCCTCGGATTCTGCCTGCTGGCTGTGCCTTTCCAGCCCCACACTTTTTGACTCTGATATCCAGCATCTTCAGTCCTCACTTATTTCTTTATTGGTCAGTGCATTGAGTACAGGAGTTGGGAGGCTGTGTTGCAGCTGTACAAGGCATTGGTTGGGCTGGTATTGGAATATTACATGCAATTCTGTTCTCTCTGCTATAAGCAGTTTGTTGTGAAACTTGAAAGAATTCAGAAAAAATTGACAAAGATGTTGCCAGGGTTGGAGGGTTTGAGGAAGAGGGAGAGGCTGAATAGGCTGGGGCTCTTTTCCCCGGAGTGTCGGAGCTCCTGAAGTGACTTTATAGACGTATATAAAATCATGAGAGACATGGACAGGGTGAATAGACCATGATTGTGAGTTTGGACATTTCACTGTCTTCTCCTTTGTTCATGGACTGAGACAAAATTCCATATTTATTCCACTTACTGGTTAAACAATTATTAGATTTTAGTTACAAGTAGACTTACAAAGTTCTACAAGTGAATTTGAGAATAATGAGAAATCTCATATTGCTGTTTGACTGAGCAATATGTGGAAATGAACAGGAATTATTGCAGTGAAAAGTAATTGGAGTTCTCTGAATTTATAAGGTTCAAATTATTGTGATCATTCAAATGAGTAAAAGCCAGATAATTACAAGAAGTGTTGGATGGGAAATGATTCATTCTTGTGTGGGTGTGTTGTTGTGAAAACATGAATTTTCAAATTTAAAGAAAAATGGACTAAATTAAAATGTGAACCTCGCTACATTTGTCAGCAAGACTAAATTTAATTATTGTGCAATTATTATAATGACAATGAGTTGATCATTAATTTTAGCTGCGAAACAAATAAATTGTACTCCATATTTTGAAAACAGTTTACTCTGATATTGACTAGATTTTATCCTGTAAAGAATAAAATATAATAGCGAGCTTGATGGATTGAAGACAAAATGAGCCGTGCAGTGATTATTGAACAGAATTGGTTTTTGATCAAAAATGCAGGGGATGCAAAAATGATAAATTGCCTTCCATTGGTGACCTTGTAGAGACATGTATTTTTATTTTATATCATTTTTATCATAATTAATGTTTAGAAATTTGTGACATAATTAGGAAGAAGATTAATGGATAAGGAATGTTGGTACCATAGAAAGATAGAGTCAACAGTTATCCTAGATACAGCCGATAGCATTTATAGAGGAAGGTGGTGCAATATTTGCTCCAAATAAACAGATAATTAACTGTAACTGAGATAAGTTTAAAATGTACTGAGGTACAGTTATACCTTTGTAGTGATGATTGTACTGGAAAATTCAGAGAAATCTTGCAAATATTGAGGAAAATCAACAGTGTGATATATGTGGCTGTTAGCACACTAAGCCATAAGTAAAAACATGTGATTATTGGACTGAGCTATAGAGATATGTATGACAATAACGATAGCATTTATTGGATGGTGTGATAACCAGATGTTTGCTGTGGTTATTCATCCCAAGAACAATAAGATACTGACAAAGAGTATCCCACACAGCAGTAATGAGATGGCCATGAAAACTGTTGTGTGGTTTTATGGACAATGTTTGTGTGTACTTTGATTTTAATAATTTTAAGCTTTTTTTTCTCAGTTTAAGAAATCATTAATAAAACTGAGAGATTTCACATGATTTAGGAACTGATTGATATTTGGTTGTTAAAGATCTTATCCAAAGTGAACTAATTTTTGAACTTGACTAGAATTCTTTGGTGCAACACAGTTAAACCATCAGGCAATACCTGTGATATGCAAATGAATAAACTCCGATATTGAAAAAGCATTTCAATCTGACAAACAATAGGAAGAGGTGAATGGAAAAATATAAAGACATTTCTGAAAATTCATGAAATTTACAATAATCAGAAATTTAATCTGACCAAAGGATATAATAACATTTTGATGAATTACAATATTTAGTTACAAATGTAGATAATCAGCTTCCTGGAGAATAATAGTAAATGTTTTTTAATTTCTTTTACTGAAGAAGAAATTCATTTTATTTTCATTTTAATATCATTACTTAGACATCTTCATCTTTAAGACTGTAACATTCTCAATTATTTTCCAGGATTTTAGAAGTAGCAGAATTAAATCCATAATTTTCATTTGTTCCAAAGAAATAAATAGCAGACGCTGTGATAATGGGAATGAACAACAGACAGAAGAACATCTAATGTTGGATTGAAAAGTAATTCAGTTTGTGCTTAGATATTTTTGACTCAACATGCAGAGCTGCCCATACACACCTCTGCTCAAATTGAGAATTCAACCCCATCCCTCCTGGTCTAATAGTAGAGACACTACCAGAGCTCCACATGATCCCATCATAATGTTCCCACCCAGTAAGGGCAGGACTGTAATCACATGCTCACTGTGGTTACTCAATTGGAAACTAATCAGGTGTTTATTATGATAATTGGACTGGGAATTAATTAGGTAGTTCCTGTGTGTAATGGGATGAAAAAGAAACAGTCATTTTCAATAATGTTGGAATGAAGCAAGAATGGTCTTAATTAAATAGGAATCTCATGGTAATTCATGGAAACACAAATTGACATAATCGTGGGATTATTGTACAATGGTAAATAAAAATAAATGAAATACTTCCATATGTTCAAAGCTATTTGTCAAATGTTAAAATGAAAATTTAAAAGATTTTGCGGCATATATGATTTGGATGGGAAAGAATATGTCATTCAATGTGACGATTCAGCTGAAGACAACTTCCCTTCTATCCAACCCTGTATGATTTCCGTGGATTCAAAATTTATTGTGACAGTTTAATAGAACAATAGAGAAATAGGAGATATTGTTTGTGCATTTGCAGATGACACCAGTATTGGAGTGTAGTGGACAGCGAGGAAGGTTACCTCAGAGGACAACGGGATCTTGATCAGGTGGGCCAATGGGCTGAGGAGGAGCAGATGGAGATTAGTTTACATAAATGTGAGGTGGTGCATTTTGGAAAGGCAAATCAAGGCAGGAATTGTACACTTAATGGCAAGGACCTGGGGAAGATTGCTTCACATGGACTCCTTGGTTCATCATTCCCTGGTAAGAAAATGTAGTGACAAAGGTGTATGGTGTGCTTGACTTTATAGGTCAGAACATTGACTACAGGATTTGGAAGGTCATGTTCCACATGTACAGGACATTGGTGAGGCCACTTTTGGATTAGTGCGTGCAATTCTGTTCTCCCTGTTATTGGCACTTTGTTGTGAAACTTGAAAGAATTCAGAAAAGATTGATAAAGACGTTGCTGGGGTTGGAGCACTTGAGAGGCTGAATAGGCTGAGGCTGTTTCTCCTGGAGCGTCGGAGGCTGAAGGGTGACATCACAGAGGTTTATGAAATCATGGGGGTCATGGATAGGGTAAATAGACAGGACTGATGAGCTTGTACACTGTAATATCTTTTCATTTGGTCAGGCTCTGAGCTTTAATTCCACATTTCTACATCTTACTGCATTGGACAATTATTAGATTTTAGTAACAAGTAGATTTTCAAAGTTTGATTCGAGAATTTAAGAATAATGAGTAATCTTATCTTGCTGTTTGACTGTGTCGAAATGAATGGGAAGTGTGAGTACACTGAGCTAGATCCTACCTAGATTGAAAATAAAATGAGACATTTATTGATTCTTGAGCAAAATTGTTTTTTGTTCAAAAGTGCAAGCAGCGCAAGAATTAAATGTGTCCTTCCATTGGTTTCCTTGAAGAGACATGTGTTTTTAATTTGTGTAATTTTTTATCTCAATTAGGGTTTGCACAGAAATAAGAAGAAAATAAATTGGTGAGTAAAATTGGTAAGATAGAAATGTTATCCTCGATACAGCCCAGTTGCATTTACAGCAGATGGTTTTGAATACTTGTTCCAAATAAACAAATAAATAAGTTTAATAGCGATGAATTCAGAATATTTGCAGCTTTTACTGTACTATGCCAGAATTACACCTTTGTAGTGATGATTGTGCTGGAAAATCCAGAGAAAACTTGCAAATATTGAGGACTATCAACAACTAGATATATGTGACTGTGAGCACACTCAGCCATTAGTCAAAACAAGTGTGAAAGTTGAAGTGAGCAACTTGCATTGTATGAATTCTAAGGCAACAACTATAGCATTTATTGGATAGGATTATTACCAGATGTTTGCTGTCATTATTCATCCCAAGAACAATAAGGTAAATAGAAAGAGCATTCCACTGAGCAGTAATGAGATGAACTTGAAGAGCATTGAGTTGGAGATGTTGGTGTTGGAATCGGGTATACAAAGTTAAAAATCCCACAACACCAGGTTATAGTCCAACAGGTTTAATTGGAAGCACACTAGCTTTCAGAGTGACGTTCCTTCCTCAGGTGGTAGGGGAGGGCTCAATCCTAACACACAGAATTTATCGCAAATATTTACAGTGTGATGTAACTGAAATTATACATTGAAAAATTCATCTGTTAGAATACAGTGATAGTTTCAGTTCTTTCATGTGTAAATCACAAAACCCCCTTTTTTTTTAAAGTTGCATTCTCGGGTTAGCTGTTAACAATGGTGATAGCTAGACAATATGTTGAAGGTGTTAGCCCCCTTGTGTTCTCTGTCTCTGACCTGATGTTTAGATTGATTCTAATCTAAAAAGTGAGATAACAGAATTTTACATAAGTTCATGCAGTTTTTGAGCTTAGAGTTCTACATGAATGCATGCAGTTTTTCAGCAAGATTAGATTAGATTACATTACAGTGTGGAAACAGGCCCTTCGGCCCAACAAGTCCACACCGACCCGTAACCCACCCATTACCCTACATTTACCCCTTACCTAACAGTACAGGCAATTTTGCATGGCCAATTCACCTAACCTGCACATCTTTGGATTGTGGGAGGAAACCGGAGCACCCGGAGGAAACACACGCAGACACGGGGAGAATGTGCAAACTCCACACAGTCAGTCGCCCGAGGCGGGAATTGAACCCGGGTCTCTGGCGCTGTGAGGCAGCAGTGCTAACCACTGTGCCACCGTGCTGCCCCGTGTCTGTCTGGGGTGGGGGTGGTGAGTGTGAGAAAGTGTATGTGTGCGTGTGTGTGCGTGTGTGTGTGTGTGTGGTGAGTGCAGAGTGTCTTACGTCTGTGAGGGGGTGCATGTGTGAGTGTGGCAGTGTGTGTGTCTATAAGGGTGTTGTGGGTGTCTGTGTGCGCGTCTGCATGTACCTGTGTCCGTGTGTATGTGAGAGTGTGTGTGTGTGTAGGAAGACAGACATACACACAGAAACAGACAAAGACCTACATGCACACATATATTTTGTGGGGTGAGTTTGTACTTACGGAGTTACATTGTACTTTGCTCAAAAACTGCATACATTCATGTAGAACTCTGAGCTCAAAAACTGCATGAATTCATGTAAAACTCTGTTATCTCACTTTTTAGATTAGAATCAATCTAAACATCAGGTCATAAACAGAGAACACAGGGGGCCAACACCTTCAACATATTGTCTAGCTATCACCATTGTTAACAGCTAACCCGAGAATGCAACTTTTAAAAAAAGGGTTTTGTGATTGACACAAGAAAGAAGTGAAACTATCACTGTATTCTAACAGATGAAAGGCTTAACAGACAATCAATTTTTCAATGTATAATGTCAGTTACATCACACTGCAAATTTTTGCTATAAATTCTGTGTTACGATCGAGCCCTCCATTATCACCTGATGAAGGAGCGTCGCTCCGAAAGCTAGTTTACTTCCAATTAAACCTGTTGGACTATAACCTGGTGTTGTGTGATTTTTAACTTTGAAGAACATTGTGTGGGTTTATGGGTAGTGTTTGTGTCTACTTTGATTTCAGCAACGTTCAGTTATTTTACATCATTTAGGAACTGATTAATAGTCAGGTGAGAAAGATCTTATTTTAAGTCAACACATTTTAGAAATTGACTAGGATTGTTTGGTGAAACACACGTAAACCATCAGGCAATAAAAGCAAATTTCTGACTATTCTTTACTTAAAAATAATTAGAAATTTCAATTCACCAAAGGACATAACAATATTTAAATCAATTACAATATTTAGTGACAAATGTAAGTAAACAGCTGACTAATGAATAATAGGAAATGGTATTTATTTCTTTTAGAGAAGAAGAAATTGATTTTCTTTTCATCTTAATCGTATTGTTTAGACGCTTTCATCCCTCAGACTGCAACGTTATCAAATATTTGCCAGGAATTTAGAACCAGCAGAATTAGATTCAATTAGGCCCAAAGTAAATAAGTAACAGATAAGCTGATTATTGGAATGAAAAACACATCGAGGAACATCAATGCTGGATTGAAATTAATTCAATCTGTACTGAGATATTTTTTACTCAACATTCAGAGATGCTCTAACATACCTCGGTAGAAGATGGGAATTGTACCCTATCCCTCCTGGTCTAGTAGTAGAGACACTACCAGAGCTCCACAAAGGCCCTTCGCAATGTTCCCGCCCAAGAAGGGCAGGACTATAATCACATGCTCACTGTGGTTACTCAAATGGAAACTAATCAGATGTTTATTATGACAATTGGACTGGGATTTAATTAGATGGTTCCTGTGTGTAATGATTTGAAAATGAAACAGTAATTTTCAATAATGATGGAATGAAGCAAGAATGGTCTTAATTAAATAGGAATCTCATGATAATTCATGGAAATAAAAACAAATGACACCATTCCATCTGTTCAAAGCCTTTTGTCATATGATGAAATAAAAATTAAAAGGATGTTGCTGCCCACATGAAATGGAATGAAAAAAATGAGTCATTATTCAGCTGAAGACAACTTCCCTTCTTTCCAAGTGTGTATCATTTCCGTGAATTCAAAATTTATTGCGAATGTTCAATGAAATGACAGAGAAATGGGAGGTATAGCTAGTAAGTTTGCAGATGACGCCAAAATTGGAGTTGCCGTGGACAGCAGCGAAGATTACCTCAGAGTCCAACAGGATCTTGATTAGATGGGACAATGGCTGTGGAGAGGCAGATGGAGCTTAATTTAGATAAATGTGAGGTGCTGCAATTTGGAAAGGCAAATCAGGGCAGGACTTATACACTAAATGGTCAGGTCCTGGGGAATGTTGCTGAACAGAGACCTTGGGGAGTGTTTCTGAACAGAGACCTTGGGGAGTGTTTCTGAACAGAGACCTTGGAGTGCAGGTTCATTGTTCCCGGGAAGTGGAGCTTCAGGCTGACAGGATGTTGAAGAAAGTGGTTGGTATATTTGCCTTTATTTTTCAGTGCATTGAGTCTCGTTGTTGGAAGGTCATGTTGTAGCTGTACAGGATGTTGGTGAAGCTGCTTTTGGATTACTGCATACAATTCTGTTCTCCTTGCTGTGGGCAGCTTGTTGTGAAAATTGAAAGAGTTCATAAACAATTGGGAAAGATGTTGCCAGAGTTGGAGAGTTTGAGCTATAGGGAGAGGCTGAATAGGCTATGGCTGTTTATCCAGGAGTGTGTGAGGCTCAGGGTTGACGAGAGAGACATTCATAAAATCATGAGGGGCACGGTTAGGGTAAATGGACAATGATTGTGAGTCTGCATACTGCAATATATTTCCAGTTGTTCATGTACTGAGCCACAATTCCACACTTATAATCCTTCTTGATTGAACAATTGTTAGATTTTTGGAACAAGCAGATTTTCAAAGTTCTGTTCATGAACTTAAGAATAACGAGGAATTTGATGTTGCAATTTGACTGAGCATTGTGCCAAAATGAACAGAAATTATTGCAGTGAAAAGTCGTTAGAGTTCTCGGATGTTTATAAGGCTGACGTAACTGCGTTTATTCAAATGACAAAAACTCTGTTCGTTACAATGTGTTCATTCTTTTGTTGATGTTTTGACATGAAAGAAAAATGGATTTTCATATTGTAGTGTTGGTACTAATAAACAATGGATTAAGTCAAAATGTGAACCTCGCTATAATTGTCAGCAAGTCAAACTTAAATTATTCTGCAATTACTGTAATGACACTGACTTGTTATTTAATGTCAGCAACGAAACAAATAAATAGATTCTGTATTTTGAAAACACTTTCTTCTGACTAAGTTCAGTAAACTGGAGAATAAAATATAATAGCTAGCTTGATGGATTAAAGATAAAATGAGACATCCAGTGAATATGGATCAAAATTGTACAAACGTGCAGACGATACAAGTATCATATATTTCCTTTCATTGGATTCTTTGTAGAGACATGTATTTTTAATCTATGTAATTTTGATCATAACCAGTGTTTCGACATTTGTGTCAAAATTAGGAAGGAAATAAATAGAATATGAACATTGGTTTCATAGAAAGATACAGTCAAATGTTATCATACATGCAGCCAATAGCATTGACAGAGGAACGTTATTGAATATTTGCTTCAAATAAACAGATAAATCAGTTTAATGGGGATGAATCCAAAATGTTTGCGGCTTTTGATGTCCTGAGCCACAATTATACTTTTGTAAAAATGATTTTCCTGGAAAATTCAAAGAAAATATTGAAGGCTATCAACATCTGGATATGTGTGGCTGGATCAGCAATTAGTATAAAATGGTGTGATTATTGGAGTGAGATATTTGTACTGTAGAAACTATAAAATGATGACTATAGCTTTTATTTGATGGGATGATAACCAGATGTTTGCTGTGGTTATTCATCCAAGAACAATAAGATACTTACAAAGACTATTCCACTGAACAGGAATTCGATAACCTTGAAGACTGTTTTGTGGTTTTATGTGCAGTGTTTGCATGTACTTAGATTTCAGTAAGGTTCAATTATTTTACATAATTAAGGAACTGATTGATAAAGATCAGGTGTTAAAGATCTTGTGTAAAGTCAACAAATTTTTGAATTTAACTGTAATTCCTTGGTGCAACGCACTTAAACCATCAGGCAATAAGTGAGATATTCAAATGAATAAACTCCGATATTGTTGAAGCATTTCAATCTTACATTCAACATGAACATGTGAATAGAAAAGTAAAAAAAAAACAAATTTCTGACACTTCATGAATTTAAGAACAATTAAACAATAATTGATCCAAAGACATAATATTGATATGTATTGCAATGTCTAGTTACAAATGTAGCTTATCAACAGACTGTTGAATAATAGAAAGCGATATTTATTTATTCTATTGAAGAAAAAATTGATTTTCTTTTTGTCTTAACCACATTAATTAGACTTTTTCATCTCTAAGTCTACATCTGCAAATATTTTCCAGGATCTTAGAACCTGCAGAATTAGGTCCATACTTTTCTCTGTATCTCGAAGAAAATAAATAACAGACACGGTGATTATTGGAATGAACAACAGATATAATGTTGGATTGAAAAGCAATTCAATCTGTGCTTAGATATTTTCTACTCAGCATGCAGACCGGCTCAGAAGCACCTCTGTTGAAGATGGGGATTGTCTGATCCCTTCTGGTCATCTCGTAGAGACACTACCAGAGCTCCACATGAACCCTTCACCATGTTCCCACCCAAGAAGGTCAGGACTCTAATGACTTGCTGACTGTGGTTACACAAATGAATATTAATCAGATTGCGATTGTGCTAATTGGATTGGGAATTAATTAGATGGTTCCTGTGTGTAATGGGTTGAAAACGAAACAGCAATTTTCAATAATGATGGAATGAAGCAAGAATGGTCTTAATTAAATGGGAATCTCATGATAATTCATGGAAAGGCAATTTGACAGATTTGTGTGATTATTGTGCAAATAAAAATAAATGAAATAATTCCATATTTTCAAAGCAGTTTGTCATGCGGTGAAATGAAAATTGAAGTGATTTTGCAGCACACATGAAACGGGTTAACCATTCAATGGGACTATTCATCTGAAGGCAACTTCCCTTCCTTCCAAGTATGTATGATATCCGTTAATGCAAAATTTATTTGGATTGTTTAATGAAAGAACAGAGAAATAGGAGAGACAGTTAGTCCATTTGCAGATGACAGCAAAATTGGAGGTGTAGTGGACAGTGATGAAAGTTACCTCAGATTACACTTATTGGAAAGGTCCCATGGAGCATTCCAGAGCAAAGGGGCATTGGAGTGCAGGTTTATACCCCAGGCAGATGGGGTAGTGAGGAAGGTGTTTGGTATGTTTGTCTTTATTGTTCAGTGCATTGAGTATAGTCGTTGGGAGGTCATATTGCAGCTGGACCGCACATTAGTTAGGCCACTTTTGGAATACTGCATGAAATTCTTGTGTCCCTGCTATAGGCAGCGTGAACCTTGAAAGAATTCAGAAAAGATAGATAAAGATGTTGCTAGTATTGGAGGGATTGAGCAAAAAGGAAAGGCTGGATAGACTGGGGCTATTTTCACTGGAACGTGCAGGCTGAGGGGTGATCTGAAAGAGGTTTATTAAATCATCAGAGGCCTGGAAAAAGTGAATAGACAACAATTGCGAGTTTACACACTGCAATATCTTTTCATTCATTCATGCATTGAGCCATAATTCCACTTTTATAAACTTTACTGATCGAACAATGAATCGATTTTGGCAACAAGTAGATTTTTAAAATTCTGCTAGCAAACTTAAAATTAATGGGAAATCTCATATTGATATTTAACTGAGCATTGTGTCTAACTGAACAGGAATTATTAGCACACTGAGGAGTCAAATATCGTAGCTAGCTTTAAATATTGAAAATAAAATGATGCATTGAATGATTATTGAACACAACTGCTTTGTTGTATTTTTAATTTATGTAATTTTTATCACAATCAATGTTTAGACATTTGTGTCAGAATTAGGAAGAAAATAAACAAATGATGAAAGTTGGTGGCATAAAAAAGATACAGTCAAGAGTTATCCTAGATTTGCCATTAGCATTTCGAGAGGAGGATTTTTTTTCAGTATTTGCTTTAAATAAAGAGATAAATAAGTTTAATGAAGATGAGTTCAAAATATCTGCACCATTTAGTGCACTGAACCATCGTTACACTTTTATCATAATGATTGTACTGGCAAATTCAGAGACAACTTGCAAATTTGGAGGACTATAAATGTCTAGATATACGTTGCTGTTAGCACACTTAGCCAACAGCAAAACATGGTGCAATTATTGGAGTAAGCACTTTGTTTTGTATGAATCGTGAGACAATAATGACAGCATTAATTTGATGGAATGATAACCAGATATTTGCTGTGGTTATTCATTCCCAAGAACAATACATACTTAGAAAAAGTATTCCACTGAAGAGTAATAAAATGACTTTGAAGAATGTTGTGTGGTTTTATGTGCTGTGTTTGCGTGTACTTTGATTTCAAAACCATTCAGATATTTTACATGATTTAGGAAATGATTAATAACATTGATGTATTATCCATGAGTTAGGAAGTGGTTGATAATCAGATGTAATTGATCTTATTTAAACTCAATGAATTTTTGAAATTGACTCGAATTCCTTGGTGAAACACACTCAAACCATCAGGCAAAAAGTGGGATATTCCAATCAACAAATTCTGATATTGTCAAAAACATTTCAAACATACATTTAACATGAATAGTTGAATGTAAAAATAAAAACAAATTTCCGATAATACATTAACTTAACAATAATTGGAAAAATAATTTGACCAAAGGATATAAAAATATTTAAATTAATTACAATACTTAGCTACAAATGTAGGGAATCTGCTGACTGATGAATTACAGTAAATGGTATTTATTTCTTTTAATGAAGAAGAAATTAATTTTCTTATCATCTTAATAGCGGTACTTAGACTTCTTCATCTTTAAGCAGAATAAAATCCATACTTTTCTTGGTATCCTGAAGAAAATAAATAGCAGATGCTGTGTTTATTGGAATAAACAATACACAGAAGAACATCTAATGTTAGATTGAAAAACAAATCAATCTGCACTTAGATATTTTCTGCTCAACATACAAAGCTGCTCTGACACACCTTTGTTGAAGGAATGATTTGTACCCTATCCCTCCCGGTCTCGGAAGAGGGACACTACCAGGGCTACACAAGATGTCTTTAAAATGTTCCCACCCAGGAAGGGGAGGACGATAATAACATGTTTACTCTGTTTTCTCAAATGGAATGTAATCAGATGTCTATTGTGATAATTGGACTGGGAATTAATTAGATCGCTTCCGTGTGTAATGGGTGGAAAATGAAAATGAAACAGTAATTTTCAATAAAGATGGAATGAAGCAAGAATGGTCTTAATTAAATAGGAATCTCATGGTAATTCATAGAAAGAGAAATTAAGACCATAAGACCATAAGACCAAAAGACATAGGAGTGGAAGTAAGGCCATTCGGCCCATCGAGTCCACTCCGCCATTCAATCATGGCTGATGCGCATTTCAGCTCCACTTGCCAGCGTTCTCCCCGTAGCCCTTAATTCCTCTAGACAATTCCTCTTAACATAAATATGTGATTGTAGTACATTGATAAATCTCTCATCAGGAATCCTGACAAGGGGCTTACGCCCAAAGCATCGATTCTCCTGCTCCTCGGATGCTGCCTGACCTGCTGTGCTTTTCCAGCACTACACTCCCAACTCTGATCTCCAGCATCTGCAGACCTCACTTCCTCCAGAATTGTGCGATTGTTGTACATTCATAAATAAAGATAAATGAAATAATTCCATATGTTGAAAGTAATTTGTCATACAAAAAAACTGAAAATTAAAAGGTGGGATAACCTTACAGAAGTTTATAAAATCTTAAGAGGCCTGGAGAGCGTAAAAAGACAATGCCTGTGAGTTTGCACACTGCAGTATCTTTTCCTTCCTTCATGAATGCAATGAACAACAATTCCACATTTATTATTCTTATTTTCATCTTAATAGCGTTACTTAGACTTCTTCATCTTTAAACAGAACCAGCAGAATAAAATCCATACTTTTCTTGGTATCCTGAAGAAAATAAATAGCAGATGCTGTGTTTATTGGAATGAACAATAAACAGAAGAACATCTAATGTTAGATTGAAAACCAAATCAATCCGCACTTAGATATTTTCTGCTCAACACCCAAAGCTGCTCTGACACACCTTTGTTGAAGGAATGATTTGTACCCTATCCCTCCTGAACAATTATTAGATTTTAGTAGCAAGTAGATTTTCAATGCTCTATTATTGAATTTCAGCAAAATGAGAAATCCCAAATTGCGAAACATTGTGTTGAAATGAACGGAATTATTGGTAAACTGAGGAATAAAATGTAATCGTTAGCTTGATACATTGAAGACCAAATAAGACACTGAGTGATCAGGGAACAGAATTGTTTTCTTTTCAAACATGCAGCTGGTACGAGAATTGTATATTTCCTTTGATTGGTTTCCCCGTGGAGACTTGTGTTTTTAATTTATATAATTTTCAACACAATCAATATTTAGACAATAGTGTCAGAATTAGGAATAAAATAAGTAGATAAGGAAAGGTGGTATCAGGGAAAGTTATGGTCAATGTGTCTCCAAGATACAGCTAATAGCATTTGCAGAGGACAGGATTTCAATGTTTGTTCTAAATAAACCGATGAATCAGTTTAATAGAGATAGGTTCTAAACAGTTTCAGGTTTTGATGTACGATACCACAATTATACCTTTGTGGGGATGATTGGACTGGAAAATTCACAGAAAACTTGCAAGTACTGAGGACTATCAATGTGCAGACATATATGACTTTTAGCACACTTAACTATTAGTAAAACATTGGAGTAAGCCCTTTGTACTGTATGAATTCTAAGACAATAACTATAACACTGATTGAATGAGATGATAACCACATGTTTGCTGTGGTTATTCATCCCAAGAAAAATAAGGTACTTACAAAGAGTATTCCACTGAACAGTAATTAGATGATCTTTCAAGTTGTTGTGTGGTTTTATGTGTAGTGTTTGTGTGTACTGTGAGTTCAGTAACGTTTAGCTAATAGATATGATTTAGGAAATAATTAATATCATTGAGGCATTTTAAATGATCTTATAACTGACAGATAATCAGGAGTTAAACATATTATTTAAAGTCAATGGATTTTTGAAATTGACTAGAATTCCTTGGTGAAACACACTTAAACCATCAGAAAATAAGTGAGATACTCAAATGAACAAAGTCCGATATTGTTAAAGCATTTCAATCTTACATTCAACATGAACATGTGAACGGGTAAATAAAAACAAATTTCTGACAATTCATGAATGTAACAACAATTAAACAACAATTGACCCAAGGACATCATGTTGATATGTATTGCAATGTTTAGTTACAAATGTAGGTTATCAGCAGATTGCTGAATAATAGAAAGTGGTATTTATTTATTCTGTTGAAGAAAAAATTAATTTGCTTTTTGTCTTTATGGCATGAATTAGACTTTTTCATCCCTCAGACTGCAACATTCGCAAATATTTTCCAGGATTTTAGAACTAGCAGAATTAGATCCACATTCTTAGAATATCGAACATAGAACAGTACAGCACAGAACAGGCCCTTCAGCCCACGATGTTGTGCCGACCATTGATCCTCATGTATGCACCCTCAAATTTCTGTGACCATATGCATGTCCAGCAGTCTCTTAAATATCCCCAATGACCTCGCTTCCACAACTGCTGCTGGCAACGCATTCCATGCTCTCAAACTCTCTGTGTAAAGAACACTCCTCTGACATCCCCTCTATACTTTCCTCCAACCAGCTTAAAACTATGACCCCTCGTGTTAGCCACTTCTGCCCTGGGAAATAGTCTCTGGCTATCAACTCTATCTATGCCTCTCATTATCTTGTATACCTCAATTAGGTCCCCTCTCCTCCTCCTTTTCTCCAATGAAAAAAGTCCGAGCTCAGTCAACCTCTCTTCATAAAATAAGCCCTCCAGTCCAGGCAGCATTCTGGTAAACCTCCTCTGAACCCTGTCCAAAACATCCACATCTTTCCTATAATATGGCGACCAGAACTGGACGCAGTATTCCAAGTGCGGTCAAACCAAAGTTTTATAGAGCTGCAACAAGATCTCATGACTCTTAAACTCAATCCCCCTGTTAATGAAAGCCAATTGCTATCTCGACAAAAATAAATAAGACACTGTGATTGTTGGAATGAACAATAGATGGAAGAATATTTAACGTTGGATTGAAAAGCAATTCAATCTGTGCTTAGATATTTTCTACTCAACATGCAGACTGGCTCAGATGTACCTCTGTTGGAGATGGGGATTGACCGATCCATCCTGGTCTCGTTATAGAGACACTACCACAGGCTCCACAAGAACTTTTTGTAATGTTCCCAACCAGGAAGGGCAGAAGTGTAATCACACCTTTACTGTGGTTACTCAAATGAATACTAATCAAATGTTGATTGTGTTAATTGGACTGGGAATTAATTAGATAGTGCCTGAATGTAATGGGTTGAAAATGAAACGGTAGTTTTCAATAACGATGGAATGAAGCAAGAATGGTCTTAATTAAATCGGAATCTCAGGATAATTCATGGAAAGACAAATTGAAACATTGAGAAATAAAATTAAATGAAATAATTCTGTATCTTCAAAGCGTTGTCATGTGATGAGATGAAAATTGAAATGATTTTGCAGCACACATGGGTTGGAAAATAAAGAATGATTCATTCAAGGGGACTGTGCAGCTGAAACCGCCTTCCCTTCTTTCCAAGTGTGTATGATTTCCATGAATTTAAAACTTATTGCGATTGTTTAAATGAAAGGTCAGAGAAATATGAGATATTGTTGGTAAGTTTGCAGGTGACACCAATATTGGAGATGTAGTGGACAGCAAAGAAGGCTACCTCACACTACAAAGGGACCGTAACCAGATAGGCCAGAGGTCTGAAGTGTGGCAGATGGAGTTTAATTTAGATTAATGTGAGGTACTGTATTTGGGAAAGACAATTCAGGGCAGGGCTTCCAAAGAGACCTTGGAGTCCAGGTTCATAGCTCCCTGGAAGTGGGCTCATGGGTAGACAGGACAGTGAAGAAGGCTTTTGGTTTGTTTGCCTTTATTGGTCAGTGTATTGAGTATCGGAGTTGGGAGGTCACGTTGTGGCTGGACAGGAGATTGGTTCAGCCACTTTTGGAATACTGTGCAATTCTGTTCATCCTGCCAGAGGGAGGAATTTGTAAAACTTAAAAGAGCCGAGAAAAGATTGATAAAGATGTTCCCAGAGTTGGTGGAGGGATTGAGTGATAGGGAGAGGCTGAATAGGCTGGGGCTGTTTTCCCTGGAGTGTATAAGGCTGAGGGGTGACCTTATACAGACATTTCTAAAATCATGAGGGACATGGAAAAGGTGAATAGACAAGGTCTTTTCCATGGAATGACGGAGTGCAGAACTAGAGGGCCTAGGTTTTAGGTGAGAGGGGAAATATTCAAAACAGACGTAAGGGGCACCTTTTTCACCCAGAGGGTGGTGCGTGTATGGAATGAGCTGCCAGAGGGAGTGATGGAGGCTGGTACAATTACAGCATTGAAAAGGTATCGGGCTTAGAGGAATGTGGGGCCAGATGTTGGCAAGTGGGACTAGATGGGGGTAGCTTAGATTGCCTACAGTGTGGAAACAGGCCCTTCGGCCCAACAAGTCCACACCAACCCTCCAAAGAGTAACCCCTCCAGACCCTCTCCCCTAACCTATACTTTCCCCTGACGAATGCACCTATCACCATGGGTACTTCAGCATGGCCAATTCACCAGATGTGCACATCTGTGGGAGGAAACCAGAGCACACAGAGGAAGCCCACGCGGGCACAGGGAGAATGTGCAAACTCCATCCAAACAGTTGCTGGAGGCAAGAGTCAAGCCAGATCCCTTGTGCTGCGAGGTATCAGTACTAATCATTCAGCCACTATGTCCACTCAGCGGGGACAAGTTGGGCCAATGGGTCTGTTTCCGTGCTGGACATCTCTATGACTCAAGGTAAATTCTATTTTATTTGTACTTAAAAAGTCAAATGAATTGCAATTAATTTTGTCATATGATAATAGTTAACTTTTATTGAGATTAGAATTGCAATGAAACATTGAAATGAAATATAATCAAATCAATTCAATGGTATAAATATAAAAATTGATATTCAAAATGATTGTGAGATTGAACACTGCAATATCATTTCATTTGTTGATGAACTGAGACAGAATTCCACATTTATATCGCATATCGATTGAATAATTATTGAATTTTAGCAGCAGATGGATTTTCAATCATCTACTAGCGAACTTAAGAATAATTAGAAACCTCGTATTGCTCTTTGAAAGAGCACTGCGTGGGAATGAACAGGAGTTATTGCCTTGAAAAGTCATTGGAGTTCTCTCAATTGATAAGGCTCAGAATATTGTGATTAATCAAATGAGCAAAAATATCAATATTTACAATGAGTATTGGGGGAGAAATTGATCGTTCCTGTGTTTGCGTAATGACGTGAAAAAATAAATTTTATTATTGTAGTGTTGGTAACTAAGAAACCATGGATTAAATTAAGATTGTACCCTGGAGGTTGCTGCACAGGTGGATAGAGTGGTCAAGAAGGCATACAGTAAGCTTGCCTTCACGGGGTATTGTGTATAGGAGCTGGCAAGTCATGTTAACATTGTACAAGACATTGGTTCAGCCGCATTTAGAATACTGTGTACAGTTCTGGTCACCACATTACCAAAGCGATGTGGACGCTTTGGAAAGGGTGCAGAGAAGGTTTATGAGGGTGTTGCCTGGTATGGAAGGTGCTAGCTCTGAAGAGAGGTTGAATAGGTTAGGTTTATTTTCATTAGGAAAAAGGAGGTTGAGGGGGGACCTGATCAAGGTTTACAAACTCATGAAGGGTATAGACAGGGTGGATAGAGACAAGCTTTTTCCCAGGGTGAAGGATTCCATAACAAGAGGTCACACTTTCAAGGTGAGAGGTGGAAAGTTTAAGGGGGATACACGGGGTAAGTACTTCACACACAGAGGGTGGTGGGTGTTTGGAACGCGTTGCCAGCAGAGGTGGGAGAGGCAGGCACGGTAGATTCATTTAAGATGTGTCTGGACAGATACAGGAGTAGGTGGGGAGCAGAGGGATACAGATGCTCAGGAATTGGGCGACATGTAGACTTGGATCGGCTCCGGCTTGGAGGGCCAATGGGCCTGTTCCTCGGTTGTAACTTTCCTTTGTTCTTTGTTCTAAAATGTGAACCTCACTATATTTGTCAGAAAGGCCAATTTAAATTATTGTGTCGTTACTGTGATGAGAATGACTTGAGAATTAATGTTAAAATTGCAACAAATACACAGATTCCACATTTTGAAAACACTTCCCTCTGATACTGACTAGACATTCATGAAGTCGGGAAACTGGAGACTAAACCATAGTAGCTCGCTTGATGGATTGAAGACAAAATGAACCCTTCAGTGATTATTGAACAGAAATGTTTTTGGTCAAAAGTGCAGACGATACAAGAATTATATATTTCCTTCCATTGGTTTCCTTGCAGAGACACACATTTTTAATTTTTGTAATGTTTATCACAATCAATGTTTCGACATTTGTGTAAAAATAAGGAAGAAAATAAATAGATAAGAAACATCAGTTTAAAAGAAGGATACAGACAAATGTTATCCCAGATACAGCCAAGTGCATTCACAGAGGAAGGTTCTGGAATATTTGCTTCAAATAAACAGATATAGCAGTTTAATGGAGAAGAATTCAAAATAGTTTCAGCTTTTAATGTACTGAGCCACAATTACACTTGTACTGGAAAATTTAAAGAAAACATGCAAACACGGAGGACTATCAAAATCTGGATATATGTGGCTGTTGGCTCACTCAGTCACAGTGGTTATTGGAATGAGAGATGTGTGTTACATGAATTGTAAGACAACAACTGTCCCATTTATTGAATGGTATGATAACCAGATGTTTGCTGCAGCTATTTATCCCAAGGGCAACAGAATACTTCCAAAGAGTGTTCTACTGAATAGCAATGAGATGCCCTTGAAGACCGTTGTGTGGTTTTATGGGGAGTGTTCGTCCATACTTTGATTTCAGTAACATTCAGGTATCTTACATGATTCAGGAATTGATTAGTAACACTGAGACAATTTACATGATTTAGGAACTGATTTGTAATTGAGTGTTAAAGATTTTATTTAAAGACCACAAATTTTTGATATTGATGAGAATTCCTTGGTTAAACACATTTAAACCATCAATCTATAAGTAAAATATATCAAATGAATGAACTCCAACATTGTCAAAGCATTTCAATCTTGCATTCAATATGAATATGTGAACAGAGAAATTAAACCAAATTTCTGACAATTCATGAATTTAGCAACAATTGGAAATTTAATTTGACCAACGGACGTAACAATATTTGGATGATCTACAATATTGAGCTACATATGTAGGTAATCAGCTTCCTGGGGAATAATAGGAAATGGTATTTATTTCTTTTCCTGAAGAAGAAATTGATTTTCTTTACATTTCATGGCATTACTCTGACATCTTCATCTACCACTGCAGCGTTTGGAAATATTTTCGAGGAATTTGGAACCAGCTGAAGTAGATACATACTTTTCTTGGGAACCCAGAGAAAATAAATAACAAATACAGTGAGTATTGGAAACAAACAATAGATACAAGAACATCGAATGTGTTATTGAAATGCTATTCAGTCTATGCCGAGATACTTTCCACTCAACTTTCAGACTTGCTCTGACACACCTCTGTCGAATGTGGGAATTGAACCCCATGCCTCCTGGTCTTGTAGTAGAGACACTACCAGAGCTTCCATCATAATGTTCCCACCCAGGAAGAGCAGGACTTTAATCACATGCTTACTGTGGTTACTCAATTGGAAACTAATCAGATGTTGATTGTGTTAATTGGACTGGGAATTAATTAGATAGTTCCTGCATGTAATGGGTTGAAGATGAAACAGTAATTTTTAACAATGATGGAATGAAGCCAGAATGGTCTTAATGAAATAGGAATCTCATGATAATTCATGGAAAGACAAATTGACATAATTATGTGATTATTGTACATTGATAAATAAAAAAAACGAAATAATTCCTTATGTTCAAACCTGTTTGCCATGTGATGAAATGAAAATTAAAGTGGCTTTGCAGCACACATGAATTGGAAAAAATAGAATTCGTCATTCAATGTAACTGTTCAGCTGACGACAACTTCCCTTATTTCCAAGTGTGTATGATTTCTGCAAATTTAAAATTTGTTGTGTCTTTTTTAATGAAGTGACAGAGAAATATGATGTTGTTAGCAAATTTGCAGATGGCACTAAAATCCGAGCTGTATTGGACAGCAAATAAGGTTACCTCAGAGTACAGCAGGATCTTGATCAGATGGGCTGATGGGCCGAGGCGTAGCAGATACAGTTTAATTTAGATAAATGTGAGGTGCTGCATTTTGGAAAGGCACATCAGGGCAGGACTTATCCACTCCATGGTCAGGTTATGGGCAGTGAGGCTGAACAACGAGACCTTGGAGTACAGGTTCATAGCTCCCTTTAAGTGTAGCCCCAGACAGACAGGGTAATGAAGAAGGCGTTTGGTATGCTTGACTATATTGTTCAGTACATGGAGTAGATTAGTTTGGAGATCATGTTGCAGCTGTGCAGGGCGTTAGTTAGACCACCTTTGGAATACTGCCTGCAATTCTGTGCTCCCTGCTATAGGCAGGTTGTTGTCAAACGTGAAAGAGTTCAGTAAAGATTAATCAACATTTTGTCATGGTGGGGCGGGGGGGGGGGGGAGTGCTTTGAGCAATAGGGAGAGGCTGAATAAGCTAGGGCTATTTTCCCTGAAAATCACTGAGTAATTTTCATTAATGATGCAGTGAAGCAAGAATGGCCTTAATTCAACAGGAATCTCATGATAATTCATAGAAGACAATTGACATAATTGCGTCAATGGTGTAGTGCTGGAAAAGCACAGCAGGTCAGGCAGCATCTGAGGAGCAGGGGAATCGACGTTTCAGGCATAAGCCGTTCATTTGGATTTCTGACAAGGGGCTTATGCCCGAAACCTCGATTCTCCTGCTCCCTCGGATGCTGTCTGACCAGTTGTGCTTTTCCAGCACTAACCCCCCCACCACCCCAACTCTGATCTCCAGCATCTGCACTCTTCACTTCCTCCATAAGTGTGTGGTTATTGTACATTCATATATAAAGATAAATGAAATAATTCCAGATATTGAAAGCAGTTTGTCATTCGAAAAAAAAATTAAAATTCAAATATGGGGGAACCTTACAGAGGTTTATAAAATCCTGAGAGGTTTGGAGAGGGAAAATGGACAATGCTTGTGAGTTTACACACTGCCATATCTTTTCATTCCTTCATGCATTGAGCCCTAATTCCACGTTTATAAACTTTACTGATTGAACAATTATTAGGTTTTGGCAACAAGTTTATTTTCAAAGTTCTGTTTGCAAACTTAAAATTAAAGGGAAATCTTATGTTGCTATTTGACTGAGCATTGTGTCTAACTAAACAGGAATTATTAGCACACTGAGGAATAAAATATCGGAGCTAGTTTTAAATATTGAAAACAAAATGTTGCATTGAATGATAATTGAACAAAACTGCTTTTTATTCAAAAATGCAGGCAAGACAAGAATTAGTTATTTCCTTCCATCGGCTTCTTGTAGTGACATGTATTTTTAATTTAATGTAATTTTTATCACAATCAATGTTTAGACATTTGTGTCAGCATTAGGAAGAAAATAAACAGAGAAGGAAAGTTGGTGTCATAGAAAGATACAGTGAAATGTTACCCTCCATAGCATTTAGAGAGGAGGATGTTTCAGTATTTGCTCCAAATCAAGAGATAAATAAGGATGAGTTCAAAATGTTTGCACCTTTTAATGTACTGAGCCAAATTATATTTTTGTAGTGATGATTGTACTGGCAAATTCAGGAGACACCTTGCACATATTGTGGAATATCAACGTCTAGATCTATGTGGCTGTGAGCACACTCAGCCCTTAGTAAAAAAAAGGTGTGATTATTGGAGTGAGCAATTTGTTTTGTATGAATTGTGAGACAATAACTATAGCATTTATTGGATGGGATGGTAACCAGATATTTGCTGTGGTTATTCATCCCAAGGACAATATATACTGAGGAAGAGTGTTCCACTGAGAGTAATAAAATGACCTTGAAGACTGTTGTGTGGTTTTATGTGCTGTGTTTGCCTGTACTTTGATTCCAATACCATTGGGATATTTTACATGATTTAGGAAATGATTAATAACGTTGATATATTATCCATGATTTCGGAAGTGACTGATAATCAGGTGTTAAAGATTTTATTTAAACTCAATGAATTTTTGAAATTGACTAGATTTTCTTGATGAAACTCACTTAAACCATTTGGCAATGTGAGAGATATTCAAATCAACACATTTTGATATTGTCAAAACATTTCAACCTTACTTCAACATGAAAAGTTGAATGCAAAAATAAAAGTGCGTTTCCAATAATTCATGAATTTAACAATAATTATAAATTTAATTTGTCCGATGGATATATTAATATTCAAATTAATTTCAATACTTAGTTACAAATGTAGGGAATCAGCTGACTGATGAATAATACTAAATGCTATTTACTTCTTTTACTGAAGAAGAAGTTATTGTTTTTTTCAGCTTAATAACATTACTTAAACTTCTTCATCCTTAAGACTGCAATGTTCTTGAATATTTTCCAGGAATTTAGAACCTGCATAATTAGATCCATACTTTTCTTGGTGTCCTGAAGAAAATAAATAACAGATACTGTGATGATGGGAATGAATGACAGACAGAAGAACATCTATTGTTGGATTCAAAAGCAATTCAATTCGTGCTTTGATATTTCATGTTCGATCCGCAAAGCTGCTCTGACACATCTCTGTTGAAAGAATGAATTGTACCCTGTCCCTCCTGGTCTAATAGTAGAGACACTACCAGAGCTCCACATGATCCCATCATCATGTTCCCGCCCAGGAAGGGCAGGACTGTAATCACATGCTCACTGTGGTTACTCAATTGGAAACTAATCAGGTGTTTATTATGATAATTGGACTGGGAATTAATTAGATAGTTCCTGTGTGTAATGGGTTGAAAATGAAACAGTCATTTTCAATAATGATGGAATGAAGCAAGAATGGTCTTAATTAAACAGAAACCTCATGATAATTCATGGAAAGACAAATTGACATAATCATGTGATTATTGTTCATTGATAAATAAAAAAAAGAAATAATTCCATACATTGAAAGCTATTTTCCATGTGATGACATGAAAATTAAAGTGATTTTGCAGCACACTTGAATTGGGACAAAATAGAATTAGTCATTCAATGTGGCTATTCAGCTGAAGACAACTTCCCCTCTTTCCAAGCGTGTTTGATTTTCACGAATTTGAAATTTGTTGTGTTTATTTAATGAAATGACCGAGAAATGTGATGTAGTTAGTAAATTTGCAGATGACACTAAAATTGGAGGTGTAGTGGACAGCAAATAAGGCTACCTCAGAGTACGGAACATCTGCAGTCCTCACTTTCTCCTACCTCAGAGTACAGCAGGATCTTGATCAGATAGGTCGATAGGCCGAGGCGTAGCAGATAGAGTATAATTTAGATTAATGTGAGATGGTGCATTTTGGAAAGACACATCAGGGCAGGACTTATCCACTCCATGGTCAGGTTATGGGCAGTGAGGCTGAACAACGAGATCTTGGAGTACAGGTTCATAGCTCCCTGTAAGTGTAGCCCCAGACAGACAGGGTAATGAAGAAGGCGTTTGGTATGCTTGACTATATTGTTCAGTACATGGATTATATTAGTTTGGAGATCATGTTGTAGCTGTACAGTGCATTAGTTAGACCACTTTTGGAATACTGCCTGCAATTCTGTGCTCCCTGCTATAGGCAGGTTGTTGTCAAACGTGAAAGAGTTCAGTAAAGATTGATCAACATGTTGCCAGGGTTGGAGGGTTTGAGCAATAGGGAGAGGCTGAATAAGCTGGGGCTGTTTTCCCTGAAAATCAATGAGTAATTTTCAATAATGATGCAGTGAAGCGAGAATGGCCTTAATTCAACAGGAATCTCATGATAATTTACAGAAGACAAATTGACATAATTGCGTGATTAGTGTAGTGCTGGAAAAGCACAGCAGGTCAGGCAGCATCCGAGGAGCAGGAGAATTGATGTGTCACTCATAAACCCTTTATGTCAGTTTTCCTGACGAGGGGCTTACGCCAAAAGCATCAATTCCCCTGCTCCTCGGATGCTGCCTGATCTGCTGTGCTTTTCCAGCACTACACTCCCGACTCTGATCTCCAACATCTGCAGTCCTCACTTCCTCCATAACTGTGTGATTGCTGTATATTCATAAATAAAGATAAATGAAATAATTCTGTATGTTGAAAACAGATCTTCAGATGAAAAAATGAAAATTAAAGTGTGGGGTAACTTTACAGAGGTTGAAAACATCATGAGAGGCCAGGATAGGGTAAACATACAATGCTTGTGAGTTTACACACTGCGATATCTTTTCATTCGTTCATGAATGCAATCAGCAAAAGATCAATAAGAATATTATTCTTATCACCTGAACAATTATTAGATTTTATTAACAAGTAGATTTTCAAAGTTCTATTAATGAAATTCAGAAAACTGAGAAATCCCATATTGCTAAGCATTGTGTTGAAATGAACAGGAATTATTGGTAAACTGAGGAATAAAATGTAATCGTTAGCTCGATACATTGAAGACCAAATAAGACACTGAGTGATCATGGAACAGAATTGTTTTCTGGTCAAACATGCAGGTGATGCAAGAATTATGTGTTGCCTTCTATTGTTTTCCCTGTGGAGGCATGTGTTTTCAATTTATATAATTTTTATCCCAATCAATGTTCAAACAATAGTGTCAGAATTAGGAAGAAAATAAGTAGATAAGGAACGGTGGTATCAGAGGAAGTTATGGTTAGGGTGTCTCCTAGATACAGACAATAGCATTTACAGAGGGTGGTATTTCAATGTTTGCTCCAAATTAACCAATGAATCAGTTTCATAGAGATGGGTTCAAAATAGTTGCAGCCTTTGATGTACTGAGCCACAATTACACCTTTGTCGTGATGATTGTACTGGAACATTTGCAAGTATTGAGGAGTATCAACATGCAGATATATATGGCTGTTAGCATATTCGGCCATTAGCAAAAATGGTGTGATTATTGGAGTAAGCACTTTGTATTGAATGAATTGTGAGACAATAACTATCGCATTTATTGGGATGGGATGATAGCCAGATGTTTGCTGCAGTTATTCATTCCAAGAACAATATACTTAGATGAGTATTCCACTGAAGAGTAATAAAATGGCTTTGAAAACTGTTGCGTGGTTTTATGTGTGGTGTTTTTCTGTACTTTGACTTTAGTAACGTTTAGCTATTATATGTAGTTAAGAAAATTATTAATTTCATTGAGATATTTTAAGTGATTTTCAAACTGATAGAAAATTGGTTGTTAAACACATTATTTAAAGTCAACAAATTTTTGATATTGACTAGAATTCCTTTGTGAAAGGCACTTAAACCATCAGAAACTAAGGGAGATATTCAAATGAACAAACTCCCAGCATTTCAATCTTACATTCAACATGAATATGTGAACATGTAAATAAAAACAAATTTCTGACAGTTCATGAATTTAACAAAAATTAGGAATTCTATTTGACCAAAAAACATAATGTTTATATGTATTGCAATGTTTAGTTACAAATGTAGGTTATCAGCAGATTGCTGAATAATAGAAAGTGGTATTTATTTACTCTATTGAAGAAGAAATTGATTTTATTTTTGCCTTCATGGCATGAATTAGACGTTTTCATCTCTCAGACTGCAACATTCTCAAATATTTTCCAGGAAGTTAGAACCAGCAGAATGAGATCCACATTTTTCTTGGTATCTTGAAGAAAATAAATAACAGACACTGTGATTATTGGAATGAGCAACAGAGAGAAGAACATAAAATGTTGGATTGAAAAGCAATTCAAGCAGTGCTTAGATATTTTCTACTCAACCTGCAGAGTTGCTCAGACACACCTCTGTTGAAGTGGAGGATTGACCGATCCCTCCTGGTCTAGTAGTAGAGGCACTACCAGAACTCCAGAAGGTCCCTTCATAATGTTCCCACCCAGGAAGGGCAGGACTATAATCACATGCTCACTGTGGTTACTCAAGTGGAAATGAATCAGATGTTGATCGTGTTAATTGGATTGGGAATTAATTAGATTGTTGCTGTGTGAAATGGGTTTAAAATGAAACAGTAATTTTCAACAACGATGGAATGAAGCAAGAACGATCTTAATTAAATAGGAATCTCATGATAGTTCATGAAGACAAATTGACATAATTCTGCAATTAATATACATTGATAACTAAAAATAAATGTAATAATTCTGTATCTTCAAAGCAGTTTGCCAGGTGAAGATATGAAAATTGAAATGATTTTGCAGAGCACATGAGTTGGAAAATAAAGAATTATTAATTCAACGTGACTATTCAGCTGAAAACAACTTGCCATCTTTCCAAGTGTGTATGATTTCTGAGAATTTAAAACTTAATTGTGATTGTTTAATGAAAGGTCAGAGAACTATGTGATATCGTTGGTAAGTTTACAGATGACACCAATATTGGAGATGTAGTGGACAGCAAAGAAGGGTACCTCACGCTACAATGGGACCTTGATCAGATAGGCCAGAGGTCTGAGGTGTGGCAGATGGAGTTTAATTTAGATTAATGTGAAGTACTGCACTTGGGAAAGGCAATTCAGGGCAGGGCTTCCAAAGAGACCTTGGAGTCCAGGTTCATAGCTCCCTGGAAGTTGGCTCATGAGTAGACAGGACAGTGAAGAAGGCTTTTGGTTTGTTTGCCTTTATTGGTCAGTGTATTGAGTATCGGAGTTGGGAGGTCACGTTGTGGCTGGACAGGAGATTGGTTCAGCCACTTTTGGAATACTGTGCAATTCTGTTCATCCTGCCAGAGGGAGGAATTTGTAAAACTTGAAAGAGCCGAGAAAAGATTGATAAAGATGTTGCCAGGGTTGGTGGAGGGATTGAGCGATAGGGAGAGGCTGAATAGGCTGGGGCTGTTTTCCATGGAGTGTATAAGGCTGAGGAGTGACCTTATATAGACATTTCTAAAATCATGAGGGACATGGAAAAGGTGAATAGACAAGGTCTTTTCCATGGAATGAAGGAGTGCAGAACGAGAGGGCATAGGTTTTAGGTGAGAGGGGAACGATTTAAAAGAGGCGTAAGAGGTACCTTTTTTACACAGAGGGTGGTGCGTGTATGGAATGAGCTGCCAGAGGAAGTGATAGAGGCTGGTACAATTACAACATTGAAAAGGTATCTGGCTGGGTATGTGAATAGGAAGGGTTTGGAGGGATATGAGCTGGGTGTTGGCAAATGGGACTAGATGAGGATGAAATGTCTGCTCAGTGTGGAAGCAATGGGCCAAAGCGACTGTTTTCGTGCTGTACATCTCTATGACTCATAGTGATTTCTATTTTCTGTACATAAAATGTCAATTGTATTGGAATGAATTTAGATGCATGAAAAAAGTTCACTTTTATTGACATTAGAATTGCAATAAATGACAATATTGAAATAAAATACAATAAAATCAATTCAACTGATTATATACAAAAATGGGTATTCAAAATGATTGTGAGATTGAACACTGTAATATCATTTTATCAGTTGATGAACTGAGCCAGAATTCCACATTTATACCACACGTTGATTGAGCAGTTATTGAATTTCAGCAACATACAGATTTCCAATCATCAATCAGTGAACTTAAGAATAATTAGAAATCTCATATTGCTATTTGACTGAGCACTGCGTGGAAATGAACAGGAATTATTGCAATGAAAAGTTATTGGAGTTGATGAGTCTCAGAATATCGTGATTAATCAAAAGAGCAAAGAATCGATATTTACAATGAGTATTGGGAGAGAAATTGATCATTGCTGTGTTGGCATGAAGATGTGAAAAAATAAATTTTATTTTTGTAGCATTAGTAACTAAGAAACAATGGATTAAAATAAAACGTGAAACTCGCGATATTTGTCAGAAAGACTAACTTAAATTATTGTGCAAATATTATCATGACAATGACTTGATAAGTAATGTTAGCATCGCAACAAGTAAACAGATTCCACATTTTGAAAATACTTCCATCTGGTATTGATTGGATAATCATTAAGTCGGGAAACTGGAGACTAAACCATACTAGCTCGCTTGATAGATTGAAGACAAAATGAACCCTTCAGTGATTATTGAACAGAATTGTTTTTGGTCAAAAGTGCAGACGATACAAGAATTATATATTTCCTTCCATTGGTTTCCTGGCAGAGACACACATTTTTAATTTATGTAATTCTTATCACAATCAAAGTTTAGACATTTGTGAAAAAATAAGGAAGAAAAAAAATAGATGAGAAACATCAGTTTAAAAGAAAGATGCAGTCAAATGTGATCCCAGATAGAGCCAAGTGCGTTCACAGAGGAAGGTTTATGGAATATTTGCTTCAAATAAACAGATATAGCAGTTTCATGGAGATGAATTCAAAATAGTTTCAGCCTTTAATGTACTGAGCCACAATCACATTTTTGTCGTGATGATTGTACTGGAAACTTCAAAGAAAACCTGCAAACCCTGAGGACCATCAAAATCTAGATATATGTGACAGTTGGCTCACTCAGTCATTAGTAAAAAAGTTGTGGTTATTGGAATGAGAGATGTGTGTTACATGAATTGTAAGACAATAACTGTCCCATTTATTGAATGGGATGATAACCAGATGTTTGCTGCAGCTATTAATCCCAAGGGCAATAGAATACTTACAAAGGATACTCCACTGAACAGTAATGAGATGCCCTTGAAGGCTGATGTGTGGTTTTATGCACAGCGTTTGCTTTCAGTAATTTGATTTCAATAAAATTCAGCTATTTTGCATGATTTAGGAACTGATGAATAACATTGAGATATTTTACATGATTTAGGGACTGATTAACTTAATTGTGTTTTAAAGATCTTATTTAAAGTCAACAAATTTTTGATATTGACGAGAATTCCTTGGTTAAACACACTTAAACCATCAGGCAATAGTAAGATATATCAAATGAATAAACTCCGATATTGCCAAAGCTGTTCAATCTTATATTCCATGTGAATATGTGAATGGATAAATAAAAACAAATTTCTGACAATTCATGAATTTAGCAACAATTGGAAATTTAATTTGAACAAAGGATATAACAATATTTGGATGAACTATAATATTGAGTTACATATGTAGGTAATCAGCTTTCTGGGGAATAATAGGAAATGGTTTTTATTTCTTTACTGAAGAATAAATTGATTTTCTTTTCATTTCATGATATCACTCTGACTTGTTCATCTACCACTGCAGCGTTTGAGAATATTTTCCAGGAATTTAGAACCAGCTGAAGTAGATACATACTTTTCTTGGGAACCCAGAGAAAATAAATAACAAATACAGTGAGTATTGGGAAAAAAAAACAATATATACAAGAACATTGAATGTTTTATTGAAATGCAATTCAATCTATGCCTATAAACCATCTACTCAACTTTTAGACTTGCTCTGACACACCTCTGTTATTAAAGGTGGGAATTGAACCTCGTGACTGCTGGTCTAGTAGTAGAGACACTACCAGAGATCCCGACATAATGTTCCCACCCAGGAAGGTCAGGACTGTAATCACATGCTTATTGTGGTTACTCAAATGGAAACGAATCAGATGTTTATTGTGATAATTGGACTGGGAATTAATTAGATAGATCCTGTGTGTAATGGGTTGAAGATGAAACAGTAATTTTCAATAATGATGGAATGAAGCAAGAATGGTCTTAATTAAATAAGAATCTTATGATAATTCATGGAAAGGCAAATTGACATATTTGTGTGATTATTATACAGTGGTAAATAAAATAAATGAAATAATTCCTCATGTTCAAAGCAGTTTGTCTTGTGATGAAATGAAAACTGGAATGATTTTGCAGCACACATGAATTGGGAAAAAAGGATTAGTCATTCAATGGGACTATTCATCTGAAGGCAACTTCCTTTATGTCCAAGCCTCTGAGGTTTCCATGAATTCAAAATTTATTCTGATTGTTTAATGAAAAGACAGAGAAATAGAAGGGATAGTTAGCAGGTTTGCAGATGACACCAAAATCTAGATATATGTGTCTGTTGGCTCACTGAGTTATTAGTAAAAAGGGTGTGGTTATTGGAATGAGAGATGTGTGTTGCATGAATTGTCAGACAATAATTGTTCCATTTACTGGATGAGATGATAACCAGATGTTTGGCACAGTTATTTATCCCAAGGACAATAGTATACTCCCAAAACGTATTCCACTGAATAGTAATGAGAGGATCGTTGTGTGGTTTTTCGGGGCAGCATTTGCATGTAACTTAATTTCAGTAACATTCAGATATTTTACATGATTTAGGAAATAATTAATAACACTGAGATATTTTAGGAACTGATTGATAAACGGGTGTTAAAGATCTTATTTAAAATCACCAAAAGTTTGAAATTGACGAGAATTCCTTGGTTGAACACATTTAAACCATCCAGTAACAAGTGAGATACTCCGACTGAATAAAATCCGATATTGTCAAAGCATTTTAATCTTGCATTCAATATGAAAATGTGATCGGACAATTAAAAACAAATTTCCGACAATTCATGAATTTAACAATAATTAGAAATTTAATTTGACAAACGGACATAACAATATGCAGTGACATATGTAGGTAATCTGTTTTCTAGGGAATAATAGGAAATTGTATTTATTTATTTTACTGAAGAAGAAATTGATTTCATTTCATGACGTTACTCTGACTTCTTTGTCTACCACTGCCGCGTTTGGAAATTTTTTTCCAGGAATTTGGAACAAGCAGAAGTAGATACATACTTTTCTTGGTAACCCAGAGAAAATAAATAACAAATACAGTGAGTATTGGGGAAAAAAAGCATTAGATACAAGAACATCGAATGTTTTATTGAAATGCAATTCAATCTATGCCTATAAACATTCTACTCAACTTTTAGACTTGCTGTGACACACCTCTCTTGAAGGTAGGAATTGAACCTCATGCCTCCTGGTCTAGTAGTAGAGACACTACCAGAGATCCCGTCATAATGTTCGCACCCAGGAAGGGCAGGAGTATAATCACATACTTACTGTGATTACTCAAATGGAAACTAATCCGATGTTGATTGTGATAATTGGACAGGGAATTAATTAGATAGTTCCTGTGTGTAGTGGGTTGAAAATAAATTAGTAATTTTCAAAATGATGGAATGAAGCAAGAATGGTCTTAATTAAATAGGAATCTCATGATAATTCATGGACAGACAAATTGACATATTTGTGTGATTATTGTACCGTGATAACTAAAAATAAATGAAGTAGTTCCATATGTTCAAAGCAGATTATCATGTGACAAAATGAACATTGATATGATTTTGCAGCAGACATGAATTGGGAAAAAGAGGATTAGTCATTCAGTGTGACTATTCACCTGAAGGCAACTTCCCTTATGTCCAAGCGTGAATGGTTTCCACAAATTCAAAATTTATTGTGGTTGTTTCATGAAATGTCAGAGAAATAGGAGGGATGGCTAGCAGGTTTGCAGATGACACCAAAATTGGAGGTGTCGTGGACAGCAGTGAAAGTTACTTCCGAGTACAACGGGATCTTGATCAGATGGGCCAAATGGCTGAGGATTAGTAGATAGAGTTTAAATTGGATGCTAGTGCATTTCTGTACTTTGGGAAGTCAAACCAGAGCAGGGCTTAAACACTTCATGGCAAGGTCCTGTGGTGTGTTCCTGAACAAAGAGACCTTGGAGTGCAGGTGTTCGGTTCTGTGTAAGTTACACTCCAGGCAGATGGGGCAGTGAAGAAGGTGTTTTGGAATGATTGTCTTTATAGTTCAGTGCATTGAGTATAGTCGTTGGGAGGTCAGGTTGCAGCTGGACAGCACATTGGTTAGGCCACTTTTGGAATACTGCATGCAATTCTCATCTCTCTGCTATAGGCAGCGTGAACCTTGAAAGAATTCAGGAAAGATAGACAACGATGTTGTCAGTGTTGGAGGGATTGAGCAAAAAGGAAAGGCTGGATAGGCTGGGGCTATTTTCACAGGAACGTGCAGGCTGAGGGGTGATCTGAAAGAGGTTTGTTAAATCATCAGGGGCCTGGAAAAGGTGAATAGACAACAATTATGAATTTGCACACTGCAATACCTTTATTAAAACATATTAAATTCAATAAATATATTAATATGTCATATATTATCATTTATTATCATATAAATATATTAATAAATCATATTAAATCTTATTAAGTCATCAGAGGCATGGAAAAGGTGAATAGTTAACAATTATGAGTTTACACACTGCAATATCTTTTCATTCGTTCTGGCATTAAGCCATAATTCCACATTTATAAACTTTACTGATTGAACAATTATTAGATTTTGGCAACAAGTGGACTTTCAAAGTTCTGTTAGCGAACTTAAAATTAATGGGAAATCTTGTATTGCTATTTGACAGAGCATTGTGTTTAACTGGAGAGGAATTATTAGCACACTGAGGAATAAAATATCGGAGCTAGCTTTAAATATTGAAAACAAAATGAGGCGTTGAATGATTATTGAACAAAACTGCTTTTGTTCAAAAATGCAGGCAGTCAAAGAATTAGGATTTCCTTCCATTGGCTTCATGTAGTGACATGTATTTTTAATTCATGCAATCGTCATCACAATCAAAGTTCAGACATTTGTGTCAGAATTAGGAAGAAAATAAACAGGTAAGGAAATTTGGTATCTTAGAAAGATACAGTGAAATGTTACCCTCCATAGAACCATGAGCATTTAGAGAGGAGGATGTTTCAGTATTTGCTCCAAACAAAGAGATAAGTAAAATTAATGAGGATGAATTTAAAATGTTTACACCTTTTAATGTACTGAGCCACAATTATACTTTTGTACTGATGATGGTACTGGCAAATTCAGGAGACACCTTGCACATGTTGTGGAATATCAACATCTAGGTATATGTGGCTGTGAGCACACTCGGACGCAAGTTAAAAAAAAGGTGTGATTATTGGAGAGAGCAATTTGTTTTGTATGAATTGTAAGACAATAACTATAGCATTTATTGGATGGGATGGTAACCAGATGTTTGCTGTCGTTATTCATCCCAAGAGCAATATATACTAAGAAAGAGTATTCCACCGAAGAGTAATAAAATGACCTTGAAGACTGTTGTGTGGTTTTATGTGCTGTGTTTGCTGGTACTTTGATTTCAATACCATTCAGATATTTTACATGATTAAAGAAATGATTAATAACATTGGTATTTTATCCATGTTTTAGGAAGTGATTGATAATCAGGTGTTAAAGGTATCATTTAAACTCAACAAATTTTTGAAATTGACTAGGATTCCTTTGTGAAACACCCTCAAACCATCAGGCAATAAGTGAGATACTCAAATCAACAAATTCCAATTTTGTCAAAACATTTCAAACTTACATTTGACATGAATAGCTGAATGTAAAAATGAACGTGCATTTCCAATAATTCATGAATTTAACAATAATTAGAAATTTAATTTGACCAAAAGATATATCAACATTTAAATTAATTGCAATACTTAGTTACAAATGTAGGGAATCAGCTGACTGATGAATGATAGTAAATGATATTTACTTCTTTTACTGAAGAAGAAATTAATTTTCTTTTCATCTTAATAACATTACATAGACTTCTTCATCTTTAAGATTGCAACGGTCTCGAATATTTTCCAGGAATTTAGAACTAGTAGAATTAGATCCATACTTTCTTGGTATCTTGAAGTAAATAAATAACAGATACTGTGATTATTGGAATGAAAAATAGACAGAAGAATATCTAATATTGGATTCAAAAGCAATGCAATCCATGCTCAACGCGCAAAGCTGCTCTAATACATCTCTGTTGAAAGAATGAATTGTACCCTATCCCCTCTGGTGTCGTAGCAGAGACACTACCAGAACTCCACATGATCCCATCATAATGTTCCCATCCAGGAAGGGCAGGACTGTAATCACATGCTCACTGTGGTTACTCAATTGGAAACTAATCAGGTGTTTATTATGACAATTGAACTGGGATTTAATTAGATAGTTCCTGTGTGTAATGGGTTGAAAATGAAACAGTAATTTTCAATAATGATGGAATGAAGCAAGAATGGTCTTAATTAAAACGGAATCTCATGATACTACATGGAAAGACAAATTAACATTACTATGTGACTGTTGTGCATTGATAAATTTTTAAAAATGAAATAATTCCATATGTTGAAAGCAGTTTTTCATGTGATGAAACGAAAAGTAAAATGATTTTACAGCACACATGAATTGGAAAAAATAGAATTAGTGATTCAATGTGACTGTTCAGCTGAAGACTACTTCCCTCCTTTCCAAGCATTTATGATTTCCGTGAATTCAAATGTTATTTATGTTTTAATGAAGTGACAGTGAAATGTGATGTAGTTAGTAAATTTGCAGATGAAACCAAACTTGCTGGAGTAGTGGACAGCAAATAAGGTTACCTCAGAGTACAGCAGGATCTTGATCAGATGGGCCAATTGGCCGAGGTGTAGAAGCTAGAGTTTAATTTAGACTAATGTGAGGTACTGCATTTGGAAAGGAACACCAGGGCAGGACTTATCCACTCCATGGTCAGGTTCTGGACAGTGTGGCTGAACAATGAGACCTTGGAGTGCAAGTTCATAGCTCCTTGTAAGTGTAGCCCCAGACAGACAGGGTAACGTAGAAGGCGTTTGGTATGTTTGACTATAATGTTCAGTACATGGAGTAGATTAGTTTGGAGATCATGTTGCAGCTGTGCAGGGCGTTAGTTAGACCACTTTTGGAATACTGCCTGCAATTCTGTGCTCCCTGCTATAGGCAGGTTGTTGTCAAACGTGAAAGAGTTCAGTAAAGATTGATCAACATGTTGCCATGGGTGGGGTTGGGGTGGGGGGCGGGTTTGAGCAATAGGGAGAGGCTGAATAAGCTGGGGCTGTTTTCCCTGAAAATCAATGAGTAATTTTCAATGATGATGCAGTGAAGCAAGAATGGCCTTAATTCAACAGGAATCTCATGATAATTTACAGAAGACGAATTGACATAATTGCGTGATTAGTGTAGTGATGTAAAAGCACAGCAGAACAGGCAGCATCCGAGGAGCAGGAGAATTGACATTTCAGGCATAAGACATTCATCTGGATTCCTAACGAAGGGCTTATGCCCGAAACATTGATTCTCCTGCTCCTCGGATGTTGCCTGACCTGCTGTGCTTTTCCAGCAGCACACTCTCGACTCTGATCTTCAGCATCTGCAGTCCTCACTTCCTCCCTAATTGTGTGATTATTGTACATTGTCAAATAAAGACAAATGAAATAATTCCATATGTTGAAAGCAGTTTATCAGATTATTAAAAAATGAAAATTAACATGTGGGGTCACCTGACAGAGGTGTATAACATCCTGAGAGGCCTGGATAGGGTTAATAGACAATGCTTGTGAGTTTGCACACTGCCATATCTTTTCATTGCTTCAAGAATGCAATGAGCCATAATTTATTATTTTTACTCACTGAACAATTATTAAATTTTAGTAACAAATAGATTTTCAAAGTTCTATTAGTGATCTTCAGAAAAATGAGTAATCTCGTATGACTAAGCATTGTTTTGAAATGAACAGGAATTTTTGGTAAACTGAGGAATAAAATGTAATAGTTACCTTGATATATTGAAGCCAAAATGAGACAGTGAGTGATCATAGAACAGAATTCTTTTCAGTTCAAATATGCAGAGACATAAGAATTATGTATTTCCTTCTATTATTTTCCCTGTGGAGACATGTGTTTTTAATTTATGTAATTTTTATCCCAATCAATGTTCAGACAATAGTGTCAGAATTAGGAAAAAATACGTAGCTAAGGAACGGCAGTATCGTAGAAAGCAATGGTCAAGATGTCTCCTAGATACAGCCAATAGCATTTACAGAGGGTGGTATTTCAATGTCTGCTCCAAATAAACCGATGAATCAGTTTAATAGAGATGAGTTCAAAATGTTTGCAGCTTTTGATGTACTAAGCCACAATTACAACTTTATAGTGATGATTGTACTGGAACATTCACAGAGATCTTGCAAGTATTGAGGAATGTCAGCATGTAGATATATGTGGCTGTGAGCACACTCAACCAACAGTAAACCATGGTGTGATTATTGGAGTGAGCACTTTGTATTGTATAAATTGTGAGACAATAACTATAGCATTTATTGGATGGGATGATAACCAGATGTATGCTGTGGTTATTCATCCCAAGGACAATAAGGTACTTACAAAGAGTATTCCACTGAACAGGAATTAGATGACCTTTAAAATCATTGTGTGCAGTGTTTGTGTGTACTTTGATTGCTATAACATTTAGCTAATATATATGATTTAGGAATTTACTAATGTAATTCAGATATCTTAAATGATCTTATAACTGATAGATAATCAGGTTTTAAACGTACTATTTAAAGTCAACGAATTTTTGAAATTGACTAGAATTCCCTGGTGAAATGTACTTAAACCATCAGAAAATAAATGAGATATTCCAATGAACAAAGTCCGATATTGTTAAAGCATTTCGATCTTACATTCAACATGAACATGTGAACAGGTAAATAACAACAAATTTCTGACAATTCATGAATGTAACAACAATTAAACAACAATTGACCCAAGGGCATAATGTTGATATGTATTGCAATGTTTAGTTACAAATGTAGGTTATCAACAAACTGTTGAATAATAGAAAGCGATATTTATTTATTCTATTGAAGAAGAAACTGATTTTCTTTTTGCCTTCACATCATTACTTAGACGTTTTCATCTCTAGGACTGCAACGTTCGCAAATATTTTCCAGGAAGTTAGAACCAGCAGAATTAGATCCACACTTTTCTCGGTATCTCGAAGACAATAAATAGCAGACACTGTGATTATTGGAATGAACAACACAGAGAAAAACATCTAATGTTGGATTGAAAAGCAATTCAATCTGTGCTGAGATATTTTCTACTCAACATGCAGACCTGCCCTGACACTCCTCCGTTGAAGGTGGGAATTGACCGAGACCCCCTGGTCTAGTAGTAGAGACACTACCAGAGCTCAACAAGAACTCTTCATCATGTTCCCACCCAGAAGGTCATGACTGTAATCACATGCTTACTGTGGTTACTCAAATGCAAACTAATTAGATGTTTATTGTGGTCATTGGATTGGGAATTAATTAGAGAACTTCTGTGTGTAATGGGTGGAAAATGAATTAGTAATTTTCAGTAATGATGGAGTGAAGCAAGAATGTTCCTAGCTAAATAGGAATCTCATGATAATTCATGGAAGGACAAAATTAACGTAATCATGTGATTATTGTACTTTGATAAATAAAAAATGAAATAATTCCATGTGTTCAAAGTAGTTTGCCACGTGATAAAATAAAAACTAAAATGAATTGGAAAAGATAGAATTAGTCATTCAATGTGACTATTTAGTTGAAGACAAGTTCCCTTCTTTCCAAGACATGTATAATTTCAATTAATTCAAAATTTATTGTGCTTGTTTAATGAAGTGACAGAGAAATGTAATATAGTTAGTAACTTTGCAGATGGCACCAAACGTGAAGGTGTATTGAACAGCAAATAAGGTTACCTCAGAGGACAGCAGGATCGTGATCACATGGACCTATGGGGCGAGGTGTGGCAGATAGAAGAACATCTAATCAATGTTTAGACATTTGTGTCAAAGTTAGGAAGAAAGTAAATAGATGAGGAAAGTTGGTATCACAGAAAAATACAGTCAAAGGTTCTCATAGATATAGGCAATAGCATGTACAGAGAAAGGTTTCTGCATATTTGCTCCAAATAAGCAACAACATGCAGCATCTCACAGATACCCAGATTAAACTCTATCTGCCACTCCTCAGCCTTTGGCTCAACTGATCGACACTGCTCTAAGGTAACCTTCTTCAGTGTCCACTATACCGCCAACTTTATTGGCATCAGCAAGCCTACTTACCACACCTCGTATTACTCTGTTGCTTCTTCAAAGAACTACAATATATTTTGAATTCATGGAAATCATACATGCTTGGAAAGAAGAGATGTTGCCTTCAGCTGAATAGTCACATTCCCAGTTCATGTGTGTTGCAAAATCATTTTAATTTTTCTTTCATCTTTTGACAAGCTACTTCAAACACATGAATTTATTTCATTTTTTTTTGTTAATCCATGTAAAATAATTACACACTTCTGTCAATATGTCTTACCATGAATTATCATGAAATTCTTGTTTAATTAAGATCATTCTTCCTTCGTTCCATCATTATTGAAACTATTATTTCGTTTTCAACCCATTACGCACAGGAACTATCTAATTAACACCCAGTCTAATTATCACAATCAACATCTGATTAGTTTCCATTTGAGTTACCACAGTAAGCATGTGATTATAGTCCTGCCCTTCCTGGGTGGGAACATTATAAAGGGTTCTTGTGGAACTCTGAAGTGTCTCTACTACTAGACCAGGACCTGTTCGGTTTGATTCCCATCTTCAACAGAGGTGTGTCAGAGCAGCTCTGAATGACAATTCGAAAATATCTAAAAACAAATTGAATTGATTTTCAATCCGGGTTGATCGATGTTCTTCTATCTACTGTTCATTCCAATAATCATAGTATCTCCCATTTATTTTGTTTGGTTACCAAGAAAAGTATGGATCAAATTGCGCTGGTTCTAAATTCTTGGAAAGTATTTGAGAATGTTCCAGACTACAGAGGAAAGTTCTCAGCAATGCTATGAGGATGAAAAGAATGTCAATTTTTTCTTCAGAAAAATAAATAAATACGGTTTCCTATTATTCATCAGTCAGCTGTTCACTTGCATCTGTGACTAAATATTGACATGCCCTTTGGTGAATCTAAATTTCCAATTATTGTTAAATTCAAGAGTTGTCAGAAATTTGTTTTTATTTTTCCATTCACCTATTCGTATCGAATGCAAGATTGAAATGCTTTAACAATATCAGAGTTTGTTCATTTGAATATCTCTCTTATTGCCTAATGGTCTGGATATAGGTTAGCACGCTGGGCTGGAAGGTTCATTTCCAGACGTTTTGTCACCCTAATTGGTAACATCTTCAGTGGGCCTCAGGCAAAGCACTGCTGATAGGTCCTGCTTTCTGTTTATATGTTTGGGTTTCTTTGTGTTGATGATGTCATTTCATATGGTGTTGTCATTTCCTGTTGGGAAGTCACTTCCTGTTCTTTTTCTCAGAGGGTGGCAGTTGGGGGTCTAAGTCGATGTGTTTGTTGGAATGCCATGCTTCTAGGAATTCTCGTGCGTGCTTTTGTTTGGTTTTTCCTAGGATGGATGTGTTGTCCCAGTCGAAGTGGTGTGCTTCCTCATCCGTATATAAGGATACGAGTGAGAGAGGGTCATGCCTTTTTGTGGCTAGTTGGTGCTCATGTATTAGCTAAGTTTTCTGCCTGTTTGACCAATGTAGTGTTTGTTATAGTCCTTGCACGGTATTCTATAAATTACATTAGTTTTGCTTGTTGCCTGTCAAGTTCATCAGCTGCTGTTTTAGTGTGTTGGTGGGTTTGTAGGCTACTCTTTGTAAGTTTCTTATTGTTCTTGGGATGAATAACAACAACATCTTCCCATCCAATAAATGCTATAGGTATTGTTTTATAATGCCTACATAATAAATTGCTCAGTCCAACAATCACACCTTTTTTACTAATGTCTGTGCATAACCACATATATCTAGATGTTGATGTTCCTCAATATTTGCAGGTTTTCTCTGAATTTTCCAGTGAAATCATCACAACAAAGTTGTAATTATCGTTCAGTACATCAAAAGCGGCAAACATTTTGAACTCATCTCCATTCAACTTATTTATCTGTTTATTTGCAGCAAATATTCGATAACTTTCTCTGTAAATGCAATTGGCTGTATCTAGGTTAACCTTTGACTGTGTCTTTCTATGATACCAGCATTCCTTACTTAAGTATTTTCTTACTATGTCTAAACATTGATTATGATAAAGACTACATAAATAGAAAATGCATGTCTCTCCAAGTTAACCGATGGAAGGAAACAAATTATTCTTGTATTGCCTGTATTTTTGAACAAAAGAATTCTGTTCAATAATCACTGAATATTTCATTTTGTCTTCAATCCATGAAGCCAACTGCTACACTGTAATCCTTCAGTTTATTGACTTTACTGAGTATCTAATCAACATTGCAGGAAACTGTTTTCAAAATATGGAATAAAATTTATCTATTTCAATGCTAACATTAATTACCAAGTCATCGTCATTACAATAATTGGACAATAACTTAAGTTAGTCTTGATGTCTTGATAGCTACATATCTTGAGGTTCACATTTTAATTTAATCATTTTTTTCTTGGTACCAACACTTCTATACATATATTTTTTCACATCAACACACCCATACTAGAACAAACAATTTCCCATCCAAAAGCCATTGTAAATATCGGATTTTTGCTCATTTGAATGATGACGGTAATTTCATCCTTATAGACTCAGAGCAATCTAATTATATGTCAAAAAATGAACAATTCTTGTTCATTTCCACACAGTATTCAGTCAAATAGCAATTTGAAACTTTTCATTATTCTTAAGATCGCTGACCCGAGTGTCGGAAATCTCCTTGCTGCTAAAATCCAACATTTGACCAACGTAGTAAGGGATATATTTGTGGAATTATGTCTCCGTGCATGAAGAAATGAAAAGAGATTGCACTGTGCAAACTCACAATCATTGACTATTTGCCTTATCCTTGTCTCTCTTGATGTTATAAATGTCAATAAAGTCACCCCTCAGCCTCAGACACTCCAGAGAGAAGAGCCCAAACCCATTCAGCCTCTCCCTCATACTCAAACCCTGGTAAAATCTTTCTCAATATTTTCTGAACTCTTTACATTTTCACAACAAGCTGCCTATAGTAGGGAGAACATACTTGCGTGCAGAATTCCAAATATGGACTAAGCAATGCCCTGTACAGCTGTAACACGTCCTCTGAAATTCTATTCTCAGTGCACTGAAAAATAAAGGCATGCATTACCAAACACCATTTACTGTCCTGTCTGCCCAGAGCTCAACTTACAGTGAACAATCAACCTGCATTTCAAGGTCTGTTTCTTAAGCAATACTCCCCAGGGCCTTGCCATTAAGGGTATAATTCTTGCCCGGAATTGTTTTTCCAAAATACAGCACCTCACATTAATCTGAATAAATTCGATTTGCCACTCTCAGCCCTTTGGCCCATCTGATCAGAGTCCCATTGTGTTCTCAGGTAACCTTCTTTGCTATCCACTACACTTCCAATCTTACTAACTATATCACCTATTTTTCTGTCGTTTCATTAAATAATCATAATAAACTTTGAAATCATGAAAATCATACATGCTTGGAAAGAAGGGACGTTGTCTTCGGCTGAATAGTCACGTGGAATGACTAATTTGTTAATACCAATTCATACATTCTGCAAAATCTTCTTAATTTTCATTTCATCACATGTTTTGAACGTATGGAATTATTTCATTTAATGTTGTTAATCAATGTGCAATAATCCCACGATTATGTCAATTTGCCTTTCCATGAATTATCATAAGATTCTTATTTAATTAAGACCATTCTTGCTTCATTCCATCATTATTGAAAATTACTCATTCTTTTTCAACCCATTACACAGAGGAACGATCTAATTAATTCCCAGCCCAATTATCACAAAAGACATCTGATTAGTTTCCATTTGAGTAACCACAGTAAGCATGTGATTACAGTCCTGCCCTTCCTGAGTAGGAACATTATAAAGGCACCTTGTAGAGCTCTGGTAGTGTCTCTGCTACTAGACAAGGAGGGATAAGTCAATTACATCCCTCATCATAGGTGTATCTGAGCTGGTCTGAAAGTTGATTGGAACATATCGAAGCATAGGTTGAATTCTATTACAATCCAACATTAGATGCTCTTCTAACTATTGTTCATTCCAATAACCACGTGTCTGCAATTTATTTTTTCCAGGACACCAAGAATAGTATGGATCTAAATCTACTTGTTTGAAATTCCTGGAAAATATTAGAGAATGCTGCTGTCTTAGAGATGAAAAATTGGAAGATGAAAAGAAAATTAATTTCTTATTCGTTACAAGAAATAAATACCATTTCCTACTATTCAGCAATTAGCTGTTTATTTACATTTGTAACTAAATATTGTAATTGATTTAAATATTGTTGTGTCCTTTGGCGCATCTAAATTCCTAATTACTTTTAAATTCAAGAATTGTCAAAACATTGTTTGTAATTTCTGTTCACGTGTTCACATTGAATGTAAGAGTGAAATGCTTTGACAACATAAGTGTTTGTTCATTTGAATATTTCACTTATTGCATGATGGTTTAAGTGTGTTTCACCAAGGAATTCCAGTCCAAAAATTAGTTGACTTTAAGTAAGCTCTTTAATATCCGATTGTCAATCAGTTCCTAAATCACGTTAAATATCTCAACGTTATTAATCATTTCCTAAATCATGCAAAATAGCAAATAGGGTTCCATTCCGGCCTCAGGCGACTGACAGTGTGGAGTTTACACATTCTGCCCATGTCTGCGTGGGTTTTCTCCCACAGTCCAAAAATGTGTAGGTTAGGTGAATCGGACATGCTAAGTTGCCCGTAGTGTTAGGTGAAGGGGTAAATGTAGGGTCTCGGTGGGTTGCACTTCGGTGTGGACTTGTTGGGCCGAAGGGCCTGTTTCCACACTGGAAGTAATCTAATCTAAATGAAAAGATATTGCACTGTGCAAACTCTGTCTATTTACCCTATCCATGCCCCTCATGTTTTTATAAACCTCTGTGAGGTCACCCTTCAGCCTCCGACGCTCCAGGAGAAACAGCCTCAGCCTATTCAGCCTCTCAACTGCTCCAACCCCAACAACATCTTTATCAAATTTTCTCTGAATTATTCCAAGTTTCACAACAAAGTGCGAATAGCAGCGAGAACAGAATTGCATGCAGTAATCCAAAAGTAACCACACACCAATGTCCTGTACAGATGTAGCATGACCTTTCAAATCCTGCACCCAATGTTCTGACCAATAAAGGCAAGAATACCAAACGCCTTCATCACTCACTATCTGCCTGGGGCTCCAATTACAGGAGAAAGTGAGGACTGCAGATGCTGGAGATCAGAGCTGAAAACATTTCAGAGAACACCTCTGGGACACCTGGACCAACCAACCCAACCACCCCGTGGCTCAACACTTCAACTCCCCCTCCCACTCCACCAAGGACATGCAGGTCCTTGGGCTCCTCCATTGCCAGACCAGAGCAACACGACGGCTGGAGGAAGAGAGCCTCATCTTCCACCTAGGAACCCTCCAACCACAAGGGATGAATTCAGATTTCTCCAGTTTCCTCATTTCCCCTCTCCCCACCTTGTCACAGTCCCAACCCTCGAACTCAGCACCACCTTCCTAACCTGCAATCTTCTTCCTGACCTCTCCGCCCCCACCCCCACTCCGGCCTATCACCCCCACTTTAACCTCCTTCCACCTATCGCATTCCCAATGCCCCTCCCCCAAGTCCCTCCTCCCTACCTTTTATCTTAGCCTGCTGGACACACTTTCCTCATTCCTGAAGAAGGGCTTATGCCCGAAACGTTGATTCTCCTGCTCCTTGGATGCTGCCTGACCTGCTGCGCTTTTCCAGCAACACATTTTCAGCTCCAATTACAGGGTATGGTGAACCAAGGAGTCCGTTAGCAGCAAACTTCCCCAGGTCCTTGCCATTTAAGTGTATAATGCCTGCCTTGATTTGCCTTTCCAAAATGCAGCACCTCACGTTTATCTAAATTAAACTCCATCTGCCAGTCCTCGGGCCATTGGCCCACCTGATCACGATCTTATTGTACTATGTTTTGAAGAAGTAACAAAGAGGATTGATGAGGGCAAAGCAGTAGATGTGACCTATATGGACTTCAGTAAGGCGTTCGACAATGTTCCCCATGGGAGACTGGTTAGCAAGGTTAGATCTCATGGAATATAGGGAGAACTAGCCATTTGGATACAGAACTGGCTCAAAGGTAGAAGACAGAGGGTGGTGGTGGAGGGTTGTTTTTCAGACTGGAGGCCTGTGGCCAGTGGAGAGCCACAAGGATCGATGCTGGGTCCTCTACTTTTTGTCATTTTCATAAATTATTTGGATACGAGCATAAGTGGTACAGTTAGTAAGTTTGCAGATGACACCAAAATTGGAGGTGTAGTGGACTGCGAAGAGGGTTACCTCAGATTACTACAGGATCTGGACCAGATGGGTCAGTGGGCTGAGAAGTGGCAGATGGAGTTTAATTCAGATAAATGCGAGGTGCTGCATTTTGGGAAAGTAAATCTTAGCAGGACTTATCCACTTAATGGTAAGGTCCTAGGGAGTGTTGCTGAACAAAGAGACCTTGGAGTGCAGGTTTATAGCTCCTTGAAAGTGAAGTTGCAGGCAGATAGGATAGTGAAGAAGGCGTTTGGTATGCTTTCCTTTATTGATCAGAGTATTGAGTACAGGAGTTGGGAGGTCATGTTGCAGCTGTACAGGACATTGGTTAGGCCACTGTTGGAATATTGCGTGCAATTCTGGTCTCCTTCCTATCGGAAAGATGTTGCGAAACTTGAAAGGATTCAGAAAAGATTTACAAGGATGATACCAAGGTTGGAGGATCTGAGCTACAGGGAGAGGCTGAACAGGCTGGGGCTGTTTTCCCTGGAGTGTCGGAGGCTGAGGGGTGACCTTATAGAGGTTTACAAAATTATGAGGGGCATAGATAGGATAAAGGGACAAAGTCTTTTCCCTGGGGTTGGGGAGTCAGAAGTAGAGGGCATAGGTTTAGGGTGAGAGGGGAAAGATATAAAAGGGGCAGCTTTTTCACGCAGAGGGTGATACATGTATGGAATGAGCTGCCAGAGGATGTGGTGGAGGCTGGTACAACTGCAACATTTAAGAGGCATTTGGATGGGTATATGAATAGGAAGGGTTTGGAGGGATATGGGCCGGGTGCTGGCAGGTGGGACTAGAATGGGTTGGGATATCTGGTCGGCATGGACGGGTTGGACCGAAGGGTCTGTTTGCATGCTTATGACTTTAAGGTAACTTTCCTCATTGTCCTCTACACCTCCAATTTTGGTGTCATCTGCAAATTTACAATCAATACCTCCTCTTTCTCTATTGTTCCATTCAAGAATTGCAATAAATTTTGAATGCATGGAAATTATGTAGGCTTGGAAAGAAGGGAAGTTGTCTTCAGCTGAATAGTCACATTGAATGACAAATTATTTTCCATCCATTTCATATGTGCTGCAAAATCTTTTAAATTTTCATTTTTTATTTGACAAATGGCTTTGAAGATATAGAATTATTTCATTTATTTTTATTTATCAAAGTACAATCATCCCACGATTATGTCAATTTGTCTTTCCACGAATTATCACGAGATTCCTGTTTAATTAAGACCATTCTTGCCTCATTCCTACATTATTGAAAATTACTGTTTCATTTTCCACCTATGACACATCGTAACTCTCTAATTAATTCCTAGTCCAATTATCATAATAAACAACTGATTAGTTTCCAAATGAGTAATCATAGTCATTATAGCCCTGCCCTTCCTGGGTGGGAACATTCTGATGGGATCTTGCGGAGGTCTGGTAGTGTCTCTGCTACTAGACCGGTGAGGATGAGGTTCATAATCCCAACTTCAACAGAGGTGTGTACGGGCGGCTCTGCTCTCTGAGTCGAAAATATCTAAGCACAGATTGAATTGCATTTCAATACAACATTAGATGTTCTTCTATTTATTGTTTTTTTTTCTAATAATCATTGTATCTTTTATTTATTTTCTTTGGAATACTTAGATAAGTATGGATGTAATGCTGCTGGTTCTAAATTCCTGGAAAATGTTTGAGAATGATGCAGTCTTCAAGTTGTAAAAGTCTAAGTAATGTTTTAAGACAAAATGAAAATCAATTTCTTCACCAGTAAACAAAATAAATAGCATTTCCTATTTTTCACCTGACAGCTGCTTACTTAAATTTGTAACTAAATCTAATTATTCAACGAAATATTGTTATGTCCTTTGGCCAAAATAAATTTCTAATTATTGTTAAATTCATGAATTGTCAGAAAATTGTTTTTATTTACCCATTCACATGTTCATGTCAAATGGAAGATTGAACTGCTTTAACAATATTGAAGTTTGTTCATTTGAATATGTCACTTATTGCCTCATGGTTTCACAAAGGAATTCTAGACAATTCCAAAAATGTGTTGACTTTAAATGAGATCTTTCTCACCTGACTCTCAATCAATTCCTCAATCATGTCGAATATCTCAGTGGTTATTAATCACTTACTAAATCATGTAAAATATCTGAACGTTACTGAAATCAAAGTACACGCAGACACTGCCCATAAAACCACACAACAGTCTTCTCTGTTCAAGGTAACCTCATTACTCATCAGCGGATTACTCTTTCTTAGTACCTTATTGTTCTTGGAATGAATAACCACAGCAGTTATCATCCCATCCAATAAATGCCATAGTCAGCATCTTACAGTTCATATAATGCAAATTGCTCACCCCAATAATCACACTTTTTTTTTAACTAATGGCCGAGTGTGCTCACAGCCACATATATCTAGATGGTGATCATCCTCAGTATTTGCACATTTTCTTTGAATTTTCCAGTACAATCATCACTCTAAAGTTGCAATTGTGGCTCAGACATCAAAAGCTGCAAACATGTTCAAGACATCTCTATTAGACCTATTTATCTGTTTATTTGGAACAAATATTCAAAACCCTCCCTCTGTAAATGCCAATGGCTGTATCATGGCTGTTTCCATGATACTAAGGATTCTTATCTCCTTAGTTTCTTCCTAATTTTGGCACAAATGTTTAAGCATAGATGATGATAAAAATTACCTAAATTAATGTCTCTACAAGGAAACAAATGAAAAGAATTACATAATTCTTGTACTTTCTGCATTTTTGATCAAGAAACAAATCTGTTCAATAATCACTGAATGTCTCATTTCATCTTCAACCTATCGAGCTATCTAATTTATTTTATTCTTTGGTTTACTAACATTAATAAACATCCAATCAACATCAGAGGAAAGCGTTTTCAAAAACTGAAATAAAATTTATTGTTTTCGATGTTAACATTGATTATCAAGTCATTGCCGTTACAATAATTGCACAATAAGTGCACAATGGGGGCAGCATGGTGGCTCAGTAGTTAGCACTGCTGCTTCACCGCGCCAGAGACCCAAGTTCGATTCCAGCCTTGGGCGACTGTCTGTGCGGATTTCCTCCGGGTGCTCCGGTTTCCACCCACAATCCGAAGATGTGCCGGCCAAGTGAATTGGTCATGTTGAATTGCCCATAGTGTTCCGTGCATTAGTCAGAGGGAAGTGTGTCTGGGTGGGTTACTCTTCGGAGGGTCAGTGTGAACTGGTTGGGCCGAAGGGCCTGTTTCCACACTGTAGGGAACCTAATCTAATAATTTGAGTTAGTCCTGTTGACAAATGCAGTGAGATTCACATTTCAATTTAATCCATTTTTTCTTAGTACTGATACTACAATATTAAAATCCAGTTTTTCCCTCATCAATACACCCACACAAGAATGAGCAATTTTCCATCCAACACTCATTAATCCAACAATATCTGGTGTTTACTCATTTGAATCATGGCAATAATTTCGATCTAATAAATTTAGAGGTCTCTGATCACTTTTCACTGCAATAATTCCTGTTCATTTCCATATAATGTTCATTCAAATAGCGATTTTTGTCATTCTTAAGTTCACAGACAGACCTTTGAAAATCTTCTTGTTGCTAATACCTAATAATTGTTCAATCTATACAGTTAGAAATGTGGAATCATGGCTCAGTACATGAACGAGTGAAAATATATTGCTGTATGCAAACTCACAATCATTGTCTATTCACCCTATCCATTCGCCTTATGATTTTATAAATGTCGAAAATGTCACCATTCACCCTCAGGCACTCCAAGGAAAATGGCACCAGCCTATTCAGCCTCTCCTCTAGCCCAAATCTTGGCAACATCTTTCCCTATCTTTTCTGAATTCTTTCCAAGAACAGAATTGAATGCAGTCTTCCAAAAGTGGCCTAACCAGTGTCATGTACAGCTGCAACATGACCTCCCTACTCATATACTCAATGCATGAACCAATAAAGGTAGTATACAAAGCACCTTCTTCATGAAACTGTCTTCCTGGGACTCCATTAAAGAGAACTGTGAACCTGCACTCCAAGGTCTCTCTGTTGAGCAATACTCCCCAGGCCCTTACCAGTTTGTGGAAAAGTCCTGCCCTGATTTGCCGTTCCAAAATACAGCACCTCGCATTTATCTAAATTAAACTCCATCTGCCACTCCTTGACCATCTGATCAAGATCCCATTGTACTCTGAGGTAACCTTCGTCAGTGTACAATGCACCTCCAATTTTGGTGTCATCTGCAAACTTACTGGCCATATCTCCGATTTCTCTGTTGTTTCATTAAACAACCACAATAAAAAATTAATTCACAGTAATCATGCACGTTTGGAAAGAAGGGAAGTTGTCTTCAGCTGGATAGTCACATTGAATGACTAATTCATTTGTGTCCAATTCATGTGTGCTGAAACATCTTTTTAATTTTCATTTCATCATATGACAAATGAAATCATACTGGCTGTATCAAGGATAACATTTGACTGTATCTTTCTATGATACCAACGTTCCTCATCTACTTATTTTCTTCCTAATTCTGTGTAAACATTGACTGTGATAAAAATTACGTAAATTAAAAATGCATATCTCTTCAAGGAAACCAATGGAAGAACATATTTAATTCTTGCATTGATTGCCTATTTGAACAAAAAACAGCTTTGCTCAAAAATACCTCAACGTAACTGAAATGCTGCCCATAAAACCATACAATGGTCTTCAAGGTCATCTCATTACTGGTCAGTGGAACACTCTTTGTTCGTACCTTATTGTTCTTTGGGATGAATAACCACAGCAAACATCTGGTTATCGTCCCATCCAATAAATGCCATCGTCATCACCTTACAGTTCATACAATACAAATTGCTCACCCCAATAATCGCACCTTTTTTTTTGTTCACTCATGGCTGAGTGTGCTCACAGCCACTTATATCTCGATGTTGATAGTCCTCAATATCTGCACGCTTTTTTTGAAGTTTCCAGTACAATCATTACTCTAACGTTGCAATTGTGGCTCAGACATTAAAAGCTGCAAATATGTTCAACTCATCTCTACAAGGCCTATTTATCTCTTCATTTGGAACAAATATTCAAAAACCTCCATCTGTAAATCTGTATCTAGGCTATCCTTAGTCTGCACGTTTCCATGATATTAAGTATTCTTATCTCCTTAGTTTCTTCCTAATTTTGGCACAAATGTTTAAGCATTGATGATGATAAAAATTATATAAATTAATAATGTTTCTCTACAAGGAAACGAATGGGAAGAATTATATAATTCTTGTACTGTCTGCATTTTTGATCAAGAAATAAATCTATTCAATAATCAGTGAGTGCCTCATTTCATCTTTGACCCATCAAGCTATCTAATTTATTTTATTCTTCAGTTTACTAACCTTAATGAACATCCAATCAACGTCAGAGGAAAGGGCTTTCAAAAACTGAAATAAAATTTATTGTTTTCGATGCTAACATTGATTATCAAGTCATTGTCATTACAATAATTGCCCCATGGAGGCGGCACAAGGGCTCACTGGGGGGCACTGCTGCCTCACAGTGCCAGGCACCCAAGTTCGATTCCAGCCTTGGGCGACTGTCTGTGTGGAGTTTCTCCGGGTGCTCCGGTTTCCACCCACAATCCAAAGGTGTGAATGTCAAGTGATTTGGTCATGTTGAATTGCCCATCGTGTTACGTGCATTAGTCAGAGGGAAATGGGTCTGGGTGGGTTATTCCTCGGAGGGTCAGTGAAGATGCATTAGGCCGAAGGGCCTGTTTCCACACTGTGGGGAATCTAATCTAATAATTCAAGTTTGTCCTGCTGACAAATACAGTGAGATTCACAATATAATTTCATCATTTCTTTTCTTTGTACTAAGACTACAATATTAAAATCCATTTTTTTCCTCCATCAAGACGCCCACACAAGAATGAACAATTTTCCATCCAATACTCATTGAAAGTATTTGGTGTTTACTCATTTGAATAATGGCAATAATTTCGATCTAATAAATTGAGAGGACTCTGGTCACTTTTCACTGCAATAATTCCTGTTCATTTCCACACAATGCTCATTGAAATAGCAATGTTCATAATTCTAAAGTTCACTGACAGACCTTTGAAAAACTACTTGTTGCTGAAACCTCATAATTGTTCAATTTGTAAGAGTTATAAATGAGGAATTATGGCTCAGTGCATGAACGAATGAAAATATATTGCAGCGTGCAAACTCACAATCATTGTCTATTCACCCTATCCATGCCCCTTATGATTTCTTAAGCATCTCTAATGTCACCGCTCCCCCTCAGACGCTCCAGGGAAAATGGTACCGGCCTATTCAGCCTCTCCTCTAACTCAAATCCTGGCAACATCTTTACCAGTCTTTTCTGAACTCTTTCTAAGATTCACGACAAGCTGCCTATAGCAGGGAGAACAGAATTGAAGGCAGTATTCCAAACGTGGTCCAACCAGTGTTCTGTGAAGCTGCAACATGACCTCCCCACTCCTGTTCTCAATGCACTGAGCAATAAAGACAAGCATACCAAGCACCTTCTTCATGATCCTCCCTGCCTGGGGCTGTACTTACAGGGAACTGTGAACCTGCACGCCAAGGTCTCCATGTTCAGCACCCTGCCCAGGACCTCAATTGGTTTGCCTTTCCAAAATGCAGCACCTCACATTTATCTAAATTAAACTCCATCTGCCACTCCTCGGCCCTTTGGCCCATCTGCTCAAGATCCCATTGTACTCTGAAGTAACCTTCACTGTCCACTACACCTCCAATTTTGGTGCCATCTGAAAACCTACACCTCCTAATTCTCTGTCGTTTCATTAAACAATCACAATAAATTTTTAATTCACGGAAATCATACACGCTTGGAGAGAAGAGAAGTTGTCTTCAGTTGAATAGTCACAGTGAGTGACTAATTCTTTTCTTTCAAATTCATGTGCGCTGCAACACCTTTTTAATATTCACTTTGCCATATGACAAACTGCTTTGAACAGATGGAATGATGTCATTTCATTTTTATTTGTCAATGTACAATAATCACATGATTATGGAGGGAGAAAGTGCGGACTGCAGATGCTGGAGAATGGAGTCGAGAGTGTGGTGCTGGAAAAGCACAGCAGGTCAGGCAGCATCCGAGGATCAGGAGAATCGATGTTTTGGGGGTAAAACCTTTATCAGGAAACCTGATGAACAGCTGACACTCGGAGCGTCGATTCTCCTGCTCCGGGAATGCTGCCTGACCTGCTGTGCTTTTCCAGCACCACAATTACATGATTATGTCTTTCCATGAATTATCATGAGGTTCCTATTTAATTTAGACCATTCTTGCCTCATTGCATCGTTATTGAAACTTACTGTTTCATTGTAAACCCATTACACACAGGAATAATCAAATTAATTCCCTGTCCAATTATTACAACAAACATCTGATTAGTTTCCATTTGAATAACCACAGTCAGCATGTGATTATAATCCTGCCCTTCCTGGGTGGGAACATTACGAAGAGCTCTTGTGGAGCTCTGGTAGTGTCTCTACGCCTAGACCAGGAGGGATGGGATTCATAATCCCACCTTCAGCAGAGGTATGATAGAGGAGTTCTGAATATTGAGTAGAAATTAGCTCAGTACATATTAAATGAATTTCAATCCAACTTCGAATGTTCTTCTATGTGTTCCCATAATCAGTTACCTGCTATTTATTTTCTTTGGGTCTCATTGGATCTAATTCTGCTGGTTCCAGATTCATGGAAAATATTTCAGAATGTTGCAGTCTTAAAGATGAAAACATATAATTCATGATATTAAGATGAAAAGAAAATCAACTTTTCCTTCAGTAATATCAGTAAATATAATTTCCTCTTGTTCATCAGAAGCTAATTACCAAATTTGTAACTAAACATTACAGTTCATTTAAATATTGTTATGTCCTTTGGGCAAATTAAATTTCTAATTATTGTTAAATGCATGAATTGCCAGAAATTTGTTTCTCTTTTTCCATTCACCTGTTCATATATTGAATGAAAGTTTGAAATGCTTTGACAATATGCCAGTTTATTCACTTGAATATCTCACTTCTTGTTTGGGAGTCCGGTTCACCAAAGAATTCCAGTCAGTTTCAAAAATTTGTGGACCTTAAATAAAATGTTTCTCACCCATCTATCAATCTGTTCCTAAACCATGTAACATATCTCAGTGTTACTAATCATTTCCTGAATCATGTAAAATAACGGAACATTATTGAAATCAATGTACATGCTAACACTGCCCCAAAAAAACACACAACGGTCTTCAAGGTCATCTTATTACTGCTCTTTCAATTTATGTATCACTGGACATCGGAGTACATCTGGGAAAATTAAAAAAAAACCTGAAATTCACAACTGATCTTGAAGGAACCTACTTGGGAAAGGTCACCGCACAGAAGCAGATCAGTAGATTTTAAGCGCGGCCTTAAAATAAGTCTTCAGTAGTGAGTAGAGTGGGTTCTTTCTTGATTCAATGTTTTATTGAGCTATGTCTCTTTATTAAGCTTAAAAAAAAGCTATCAGTATTAACAACCTGGAGCTGTGTTTTGTGGCTGTACACGGCATTCGCTGGGCCATTATCGTGTACAATTCTGGTCTCCTTTCGATCAGAAAGATGTTGTGAAACTTGAAAGGGTTCAGAAACGATGTTGCCAGGGTTGGACGATTTGAGCTATGGGGAGAGGTTGAATAGGCGAGGGCTGTTTTCCCTGGAGCATCGGAGGCTGAGGGATGACCTTTTAGAGGTTTATGGGCATGGAGAGGATAAATAGACAAGATCTTTTCCCTGGGGTGGAAGAGTCCAGAACGAGAGGGGCATAGGTTTAGGGCGCGAAGGGAAAGATATAAAAGAAACCTCAGAAACAACGTTTTCACTCAGAGGGTGGTACGTGTGTGGAATGAGCTACCTCAGGAAGTGGTGGAGGCTAGTACAATTGCAACATTTAAGAGGCATCTCAATAGTTATATGAATAGGAAGGGTTTGGAGGGATATGGGCCGGGTGCTGGCAGGTGGGGCTAAATTGGATTGGGATATCTGGGTCAGCATGGACGAGTTGGACCGAAGGGTATGTTTCTGTTGTGTACATCTCTATGATTTTATGACTCTATGTTCAGTGGAATACTCTTTGTAAGTATCTTATTGTTCTTGGGATGAATAACCACAGCAACATCTCATTGCCATCCCATCCATATAAATGCTGTAGCTATCGTCTTACAATTCGTACAGTACAGATTGCTCACTCCGACAATCACGCCTATTTTTACTAATGTCTGACACATTAATTTCTGTACAGATAAAATTTGTTGGAAAAGTTCAGAATTGTCTTTGTTTTCATCTTTCTAACTGGAGGAAAAGGATTTTTTTCTACCACATTCGATCTGCAGTTCTTCATCACCACTCATTCTAACACTTCCTCAGAAATTGCACACAGCTTTATATACACACATTCAAAACTAACAGCTGCATAAAGAAAGTTAACATTTAAGAGCACACTTTCTTGAAGCAGCCTACTCTGAACCAGCCCTACCTACATTCCCTGCAGCTTGAGGGTCAGATCAGCTTTGGTTTAGCTGGTTTGTAACAGAAAACAGGTCTCAGTCAGGGCCCAGTGCTCTAGTCTGTATCAGCTTTATTACTGGAACTGCCAATGCAGTGGCACTTGCTAGTATTTTTAAGCAGCAAGACTTTTTTTTACTTTAAAATCCAATATGTTCTTCTTTTAAAAAAAAATCAACTTGAACAGTAAGAGATAAAATGCTGCAAAAGCATTTATTCCTTTGAAACACTTGAACTGAGCTCATTTAGAACATCAAGAAAATCGATGAATATCATTCCTTTAACTTATTCTTATACACACATACACACGGACACAGGTACACACAGACGCGCACACAGACACCCACACACACTCTGACAGACACACACACTCCCACACTCACACATGCACCCCCTCACAGACTTAAGACACTCTGCACTCACTACACACAACCACATACACTTTCTCACACTTACAACCCCCACCCCAGACAGACACACACACACAGACAGACAAAGACCCACATGCACACATATATTTTGTGGGGTGAATTTGTACATGCAGAGTTACATTGTACTTTGCTTAAAAACTGCATGCATTCATGTAGAACTCGGAGCTCAAAAACAGCATGAATTTATGTATAACTCTGTTATCTCACTTTTTAGATTAGAATCAATCTAAACATCATGGGATAGACAGAGAACACAGGGGGCCAACACCTTCAACATATTGTCTAGCTATCACCATTGTTAACAGCTAACCAGAGAATGCAACTTTTTTAAAAAAAAGGTTTTGTGATTTACACATGAAAGAAGTGGAACTATCACTGTATTCTAACAGATGAAAGGCTTAACTGACAATCAATTTTTCAATGTATAATTTCAGTTACATCACACTGTAAATTTTTGCTGTAAATTCTGTGTGTTCGGATTGAGCCCTCCCTTACCACCTGAGGAAGGAGCATCGCTCCGAAAGCTAGTGTGCTTCCAAATAAACCTGGTGTTGTGTGATTTTTAACTTAATTCCTTTAACTGTTTCATCTCTAAGAGTGAAACATCCTCCAATAGTTTGCAGCAATTTATAACCAGCAGAATTAGATCCATACTTTGGTTAGTAATAGAAAGTAAATAAATAGCAGACATTGCGATAATTGAAATGAACAACAGATAGAAGAACATGTAAGATTTGATTAAGAAGCAATTCAATTCTGCACAGATATTTTCTACTCAACATGCAGAGCTGACACACCTCTGTTGAAGCTGCAAATTGAACCCAGCCCTCCTGGTCTAGTAGTAGAGACACTACCTGAGCTCCACACGCTCCCTTTATACTGTTCCCACCCAGGAAGGGCAGGACTGTAATCACATGCTTATTGTGGTTACTCAAGTGAAAACTAATCAGATGTTTATTGTGCCAATTAGACTGGGAATCAACTAGATAGTTTCTGTGAGTAATGAATGGAAAATGAAGCAGAAATTATTGCTTTATTACATTATTATTGTTATAATAGGAATGGAATAAAGCAATAATTGTCTTAATTAAATGTGAATCCCATGATAATTCATGGACAGACAAATTGGAAAAAGTGTGATTATTGTGCATTGATAAATGAAAAGAAATGATATCATTCCATATGTTCAAGTACGTTTGCATATAATAAAATTAAAATTAAAATGTTTTACAACACTGGCGAATTGGGAACTAAACGAATTAGTCACTCAGTGTAATTATTCAGCTGAAGACAACTTCTCATCTTTCCAAAAATGTACAACTTCCAAGCATTCAAAATTTACTGTAACTGTTTAAAGAAACAATAAAGAGAGTACTTCAAAAATGTCTCAATAATTTTAAACAATTTTATTACATGAAAAGTAGTTTACTCTTATCGCAATTATAAATGCAATAAATTATAGTATTGACGTGAAATATAATCAAATCAAATCAGAAGTGTTTCTACAGTTAAAGTAAAAGTTGATTTGCAATGATTCAGAGATTGTACCTTGCAATACATTTACATTAGTTGATGTACTGAGCCATAATTCCACATTTGTAACTTAATGAATTCAACATTTATCCAATATTAGCAACAGCTACATTTTCAATAGTCTATTAGTGAATTTAAGATTACTGAGAAATCACGTGTTGTTTTTTGACTGAGCAATGTGAAGAAATGAACAGGAATTGTCAGGCTGAGATTACTGTGATCATTCAAACAGGCAAAAATCAGACATTTGTAATGAATGCTGAATGAGAAATTATTGTTCCACTGTGGGACAGTTGACCTGAAAAAGAATGGATTTTCATATTGCAGTATTGGCACTAAGAAATAATAGACTAAACAAAAGAGTAAAGCCCCGCTATTCTTGTTAGAAAGACCAAATTAAGTTATTGATTAATTATTTTAACGTCAATTAATTGATAATTGATATTAGAATCTTAACAAATAAATAGATTCCATATTTTGAAAACACTTTGCTCTGATGTTCATTGGATGTTCATCACGATCAGTGAATTGGGGAATAAAACACCGTATGGATTGAAGAAATGAATCAAAAAGTGTGACAATCCTGATGAAGAGATATTGTCGACTCTCCTGCTCCTCGGATGCTGCCTGACCAGCTGTGCTTTTCCAGCACCACATGTTTTGCCTCTGATCTCCAGCATCTGCAGTCCTCACTTTCTCCTGAAGCAAAAATGAGACATTCAGTGATTATTGAAATTAGTTGGTTTTTGCTCAATAATGCAGGTGGTACAAAAACTATATATTTCCTTCTATTGGTATTCTTGTAAAGACCTGAAATTTGTATCATGATCACTGTTTATGCACGTGTCAGAATTGTGAAGAAAATAAGTCGAGAGTGATAGTGAGTAATAGAGTGAACAAAGGGATACATTTGGCAGAAAAGGAATTGTGTGATTATTGTACATTGACAAATGATGTTGGAATAAAAATGAAATAAACATGTTCAAAGCAGATTTTTTTTCTCACAATGAATTGAAAATAAAAATCAGTTTGGAATGCACGTTTTTAAAAAGCAAGTAGTCATTTAATGTGACACATCAGCTGAAGGCTTTTTGCAAAAATGTAGGATGTTCAAGAGTTCAAAATTTAGCCTGCTTGTTTAACTAAACAGCAAATAGAATTAACTTCTTTTGTTTTTACCTTCCGCACAGAAAAACATACGAAATCTAAAATATTTTTGGTGTGAAAAAGATGTTGCTCTAGTGTAGTCATTGAAAATACAACAAATGTTTGTACTGATTTGAAATATAATCAAAGTACATCAACTAGAATTCTATAATTAAAGTAAACATCAGCATTCACTCTGATTGTGAAGCTGGACAGTGCAATATGTTTACATCAGGTGACAAACTGAGTCATAATTCCACACTTAAAACTGAATACACTGGATTTGGACAATTCTCAAACATGAAATTTTTGAAAGAATGAATCTTAAAAATTGTTATTAGTGATCTTAAATATGATGAGAAATTTCATATTGGTATGTGATTGTGTCATAACAATGATTTCGAGATGCTGGGGTTGAACTCGGGTGTATAAAGTTAAAAATCACACGACATCAGTTGAAGTCCAACAGGTTTAATTGGAAGCACTAGCTTTTGGAGCACTGCTCCTTCATCAGGTGGTTGTGGAGAATAAGATTGTACGACACAGAATTTATAGCAAAGATTTACAGTGTGATGAAATACAGGAAGATAGATTAGATTACTTACAGTGTGGAAACAGGCCCTACGGCCCAACAAGTCCACACCAACCCACCAACCTACCCTCACACCCATTCCTCTACACCTAACACTACAGGCAATTTAGCTTGGTCAATTCACCTAACATGCACATTTGTGGACTGTGGGAGGAAACCCACACAGACATGGAGAGAATGTGCAAACTCCACGCTGTCAGTCGCCTGAGGCTGGAATTGAACTTGGGTCTCTCGTGTTGTGAGGTAGCAATGCTGACCACTGTGCCACCCATAACAGCTATTGCATTGACTGGATGAAATGTTAACTGTGGACATTGCTCACAGGAACAATACGGTATTTACTCAGATTATTCCACTGAACAGTAATTAGATTTCATGAAGACCTTTATGTGGCTTTATGTACAGCATTGTGTGTGAGTATTGATTTCGATAACGTGGAATATAGAACAATACAGGACAGAACAGGCCCTTTGGCCCTCAATGTTGCGCCGACTTGTGAACTATTCTCAGCTCCTCCCCCCACCCTATCCCATCATTATCCAAAGCTTTAAATCTCCCTAATGTGCTGAGTTGACGACATTAGCAGGTAGGGCATTCCACGCCCTTACCACTCTCTGAGTAAAGAACCTGCCTCTGACATCTGTCTTAAATCTATCACCCCCTCAATTTGTAGTTATTCCCCCTTGTACAAGCTGACGTCATCATCCTAGGAAAAAGACTTTTACTGTCTACCCTATCGAATTATCTGATCATCTTGTATGTCTCTATCAAATCCCCTCTTTGGATTCTTCTTTCCAATGAGAACAGACCAAACAACATCCTGGTAAATCTCCTCTGCACTTTTTTCCAATACTTCCACATTCTTCCCAAAATATGGCGACAGGAACTGTACACAATATTCCAAGTGTGGCCACACCAGCGTTCTGTATAGTTGCAGCATGATATTGTGGCTCCGGAACTCAATCCCTCTACCAATGAAACCTAACACACCGTTTGCCTTCTTAACAGCACTATCAACCTGGGTGGCAACTTTCAGGGATCTACGTACATGGACTGTACATCCACACTACCAAGAATCTTTCCATTGACCCAGTACTCTGCCTTCCTGTTATTCTTCCCAAAGTGCATCACCTCACATTTAGCTGCATTGAACTCCACTTGCCACCTCTCAGCTCAATTCTGCAGTTTATCCAAGTCCCCCTGCAACCTGTAACATTCTTCCAAACTGTCCACTACTCCACCGACTTTAACGTCAAATGCAAATTTACTAATCCATCCACCTATGCCTGTGTCCAAGTCATTTATAAAAATGACAAACGTCAGTGGTCCCAAGACAGATCCTTGTGGCACATCACTAGTAACCCAACTCCAGGCTGAATATTTTCCATCAACCACCACTTGCTGCCTCCTTTCAGAAAGCCAGTTTCTAATCCAAACTGCTAAATCAACCTCAATCCCATGCCTCTGCATTTTCTCCAACAGCCTACCATGTGGAACCTTATCAAAGGCTTTACTGAAGTCCATGTACACCACGTCATCTGCCCTACCCTCATCTATATGCTTGGTCACCTTCTCAAAAAACTCAATGAGGTTCGTGAGACATGACCTGCCCTTGACGAAACCATGTTGATTATCTGAAACCAAATTGTTGCTTGCCAGATGATTACAATTATTATCTCTTATGATCCTTTCCAAAGTCTTTCCTACAACAGAAGAAAGGCTCACTGGTCTATAATTACCTGGGTCATCTCTACTGCCCTTTATGAACAAGGGCACAACATTTTCAATCCTCCAGTCCTCTGGTACTAAACATGTAGACAATGAAGTCTCAAATATCAAAGCCAAAGGTTCCACTACCTCCTCTCTCGCTTCCCAGAAAACTCTTGGATAAGTCCCATACAGCCCAGGGGACTTGTCTACTTTCACTCCTTCTAGAATTGATAACACCTCTTCACAACTAATCTCGATCCTTTCTAGTCTAATCTCTCATATCTCATTCTTCTTCTCAACAATATTCTCCTTTTCCTGAGTGAAAACCAATGAGAAATGTTTGTTTAGTACCTCTCCGATCACCACAGGGTCCACACTCAACCTCCCACTTCAGTCTTTGACTAGCCCTATTCCTATTCTGGTCATGATTTTATTCCTCACGTACCTTCAGAACACTTTGGGGTTCTCCTTTATTCTATTTGCAAAAGATTGTTCGTGTCCTCGCTTTGCTCTTCTTAACTCTTTCTTTAAATCCTTCCTAGCTGATCTGTAACTCTCCATCGCCTCCTCTGTACCATCTTGTCTCATCAACACATAAGCTTCCTTCTTCCACTTAACAAGAGATGCAAATACGGTTCCCTTACCTTATCACTTCCTCCCTTCCTGACAGGGACACACCTACCAAGGACACGCAATATCTGTTCCTTAAACCAGCTCCATATTTCCATTGTCTGCATCCCCTGCATTTTGCTACCCCATTCTATGCATCCTAATTCTTCCCTAATCACATTATAATTGCCCTTTCCCCATTGAAACTCTGACCCTGTGACTTGTACCTATCCCTTTCCATCGCTAAACTAATTGAATTATGGTCACTCTCTCCAAAGTGCTCACCTACAACTAAGTCATTACCAAGCACCAGATCCAGTGTGGCCTCCCCTCTTGTCAGCCCTTCGACATTGTGTCAGGAAACCCTCCTGTACACATTGGACAAAAACAGATCCATCCGACGTGCTAGAGCAACAACATTTCCAGTCAGTGTTGGGGAAGTTAAAGTCCCCCATAATGACTACCCTTTTCCTTTCACTCCTACCCAGAATAATTTTCCAATCCTCTCTTCCACCTCCCTGGAACTCTGCGGAGGCCTATAAAAAAACTCCTAGCAGTGTGACCTCTCCTCTCCTGTTTCTAACCTCAGCCCATACTACCTCAGTCGACGAGTCCTCTTCAAAGGTTCTTTCAGCGACCATCATACTATCCTTGACTAACAAGGCTATACCTCCCCCTCTTTTGCCATCTTGCCTGTTCTTAATGAAAGATCTAAACTCTTGAACCTGAAATATCATGCCCCACCCTGCTCGATCCATATCCCCGAAATGGCCACAACATCGAAGTCCCAGGTACCTATCCATGCTGCAAGCTCACCTACCTTATTTCGGATACTTCTGGCGTTGAAGTAGACACACTTCAAACCAGCTTGCTGTCTGCCAGCGCATTCCTGTGACCCTGAAATCCTGTCCCTGTCCTCTCTACTCTTATCCTCCTGTGCACTGCAATTACACCTCAGGTTCCCATTCCCCTGCTGAGCTAGTTTAAACCCACCCGAATAGCACCAGCAAATTTCCCACCCAGGATATTAGTACCCCACTGGTTCAAGTGAAGACCGTCCTGTTTGTACAGGTCCCACCTTCCCCAGAAAGAGCCCCAATTATCCAAGAACCTGAAACCCTCCCTCCTGCACCATCCCTGCAGCCACATGTTCAGCTGATATCTCTCCCTATTCCTTTCCTCACTATCACGTGGCACAGGTAACAAACCAGAGATAACACCTCTGTTTGTTCTAGCTCTTAGCTTTCTCCCTAGCTCCCTGAAATCCTACCTTACATCCCTATCCCTCTTTCTACCTATGTCATTGGTACCTTCATGGACCACGACTTCAGGCTGGTCACCCTCTCCCTTCAGGACCTCAAAGATACGATTCCGAGACATCACAGACCCTGACACCTGGGAGGCAACACACCAACCCTGAGCCTCAACCATTTCTTCGTTCCCAACAACCCTTCTATCTGAACCTCTAACCATTGAGTCCCCAATGACTAACACTCTCCTCCTTTCCTTCCTTCCCTTCGATGCAAGAGGGACAGGCTTTGTGCCAGAGACCCACTTCTTACCCACTGCCTAATAACATTGAGATTTTTTCATGATTTAGGAATGGATTGATAATTGGGTGTTAAAGATCTGATTTAAAGTCAAAACATGTTTGAAATGAACTGGAATTGCTCAGTGAAATGAACTGAAAGCACCATGCAACGGGAGATATGTGAGAGACGTGCAAAACTGATCTCGAAGTGAACAGCTTGATATTTTCAAAGCATTTCAATTTTACGTTCAAAATGAATTAGTGAGTGGAAATGTAAGACGAACTTTCAAACAGTTCATCAGTTGAACAGTAAGGAGAAATGTAATTTGTTCCAAATACAACACAATCATGAGATGGGTTACAATATTTTGTTGTATAACTAAGTCAATCAACAGACTGAAGAAGAATAGGAAGTGGCATTTATGTTATTGTACTAAAGATTATATTGATGCCTTTTTATCTTTCTTGGAGTGGAGAATAAGGACTGATGTATGTGATGTATTGAAATGACTAATAATGATGTGGAAATGCTTATTGAAACCCTTTTGGAGAATGAAATTCATGGAATGAGCAATATTTAGACATTACGAGACGATTGGAAATAAAGTTCTATTGTTAACCATGGATAATGATTGGATGTGGTCAGGTATTTTCAACAACAAGATTTGAGCAATTCCATTATTTGGACATTTTAAGCTTTTCAATTTACAATGTTCTCAAATTTAGAATTTAGAGGCAGTATAATGCGATGCATACTTTTTTTCCATAACTGGAAGAAAATAAATAAACAAACAAACATGACAATAAAGGATAAAGCATCAAATAAATAGCAGATTAGATTAGATTAGATTACTTACAGTGTGGGAACAGGCCCCTCCGACCCAACAAGTCCACACTGATCCGCTGAAGTGCAACCCACCCAGACCCATTCCCCTACATTTACCACTGCCCCGAACACTACAGGCAATTTAGCATGGCCAATTCACCTAACCTGCACATTTTTGGACTGTGGGAGGAAACCGGAGCACCCGGAGGAAACCCACGCAGACACGGGGAGAATGTGCAAACTCCACACAGAGAGTCGCCTGAGGCGGGAATTGAACCCGGGTCTCTGGCGCTGTGAGGCAACAGATATTGGGATTATTGGAATGAACAACAGATAAAGAACATCAAAATGTTGGATTGAAAAGCAATTCAATTTGTGCTTCTATATTTCCCACTCAACGTTCAGAGTTGCTCTGACACACCTCTATTGAATCTGGGAATCGAAGCCATGCTCCTGGTCTCATAGTAGAGACACTACCAGAGCTCTACAAGAACCCTTCATCATGTTCCCAACCAGGAAGGGGCAGGATTGTAATCAACTTGTTTGCTGTGGTTTCGCAAATAAATTAGTGAGTGGAAATATAAAATGAACTTTCAAACAGTTCATCAGTTGAACAGTAAGGAGAAATGTAATTTGATCCAAATACATCACAATCATGATATTGATTATAATATTTTGTTATATAATTAAGGCAATCAACAGACTGAAGTATGTTGATTGTGATAATTGCACTGGGAATTAATTCTATAACTTCTCTCTGTAATGAACTAAAAATGAAACAGTAATTGACAATAATAATGTCATGAAACAATAATGTTCTCAATTAAACAGGAATCTCATGATAATTGGTTGAAAAATGACTTGACGTAATCACGTAATTAATGTACATTGATGAATTAAACTAAAGGAAACTATTCAGTACGATCAAAGCAGTTTTCTGATCATAGAAAGAAAGTTAAAATGCTTTGCAGCGTGGAGGAATGAGAAAAATTAGGAATTTAATGTGACTGTTCCCCTCACTTCTTACAGAAAATGTATCACTTTCTTGAATTCAAAATTTATTGTGATTGCAAGGTTTGGAGCTCAGGTTGAGGTTTAGGGTGTAGGTTTGCTCGCTGAGCTGTAGATTTGATATCCAGACGTTTCATTACCTGGCTAGGTAACACCATCAGTGGCGACCTCCAAGTGAAGTGAAGCTGGAGGTCGCCACTGATGATATTACCTCACGAGGTAATGAAACGTCTGGATATCAAGCCTACAGCTCAGCGAGCAAACCCAGACCCTATTTACTGTGATTGGTGAAGGAAATTATTTTTCTTATGTAAATACAAATGTTGCACAACATTGAATTTTCTTGTAACCATTAAGCGGAGTGGTTGATTCTTACTGTGATCAGTATAAGTGTTAGCATTGAAATAAAATATGATATAAATGTTCGTATTGAAATAAAATATAATCAAATCGGGTCAAAATATATGTGAATATTCACAATGATTGGGAAATTGCTCATACTTGCTCATTGCTAATTCGTATCCCTCTTTACTGTGTGACAAAGTTAGTCCTCTTTTTTCTTAAAGCTGCTCCTTGGCTCAAGGAGACTCTGTCCTTGATTCTCTTTCAGAGGGGCAATAAACTGGGACGGGCTCTGATCAGTCTGGTTTGGTACAGAGATGAAAAGGAGTTTGAGAGGCCTTTTGTTTATAGGTAAACAGATGAGACTTCAGGCCAAAGTGGTCATGTTTTAGAAGTGACCTGTATAATGAAAGCAGAGTGGTCAGCTCTTCAGTTAGGGTTCAGTCCTGAACTGGGAATTTCAACAGGGAGCTGTGTGGAAGCTCGCTCTCTCTCTCTCTCTTTCTGCCCTTCACCTTCAACCTGTGAGCATGTGTTCCATTTATACTGGTCTTTAAAGGGAGTTTGCTTATTGGGACTGTTGTGTATATTCGGAACAGCATAATTAAGTCCAGTTTGGATCGACTGAGTTCAGTAGGGGTTCTTTATTCTGCTCTGTCTGTTTCATTGTGTAACTTTGTGATAAATTTTGTCTGTTTTAAAATCTAGTAGTCAACCTTGCTATCTTACTCTGGGTAATTTTCATTGTACACTTACTGAACCAAATTGCAAAGTAACGGCTGCCTGCTTAAGAATGTTCTGAGTAGTCTGGCCCAGTCCAAAACAACTGGATTGAGCAATTATTAAATATGAGCAATAACTAAATTGTTAATATGCTATTTGTGAACAGAAGAATAATGACAAATCTCACATTGATGTCTCAATGAGCAATGTGAAGAAATAAACAGTAATTATTCAATATAAGGTCAGACTGTGATTCATGTGATTATTCTAATGAGAAGTATCAGATATTTATAATGAGCACTGGATGGAAAACAGTTGGGTTTTCTTGATGGGTGTGTTGACCTGCAAACAAATTGACCGTTTCATTGTCGTATTTGCATGAAGAAATAGTGGATTAAATTAAAATGTAAATTGCACATTAATGTATCTTTTCACGCTTTCCAGTAGGTTTCCAGTCCAACCATCACTACAAAAATGTAATTGTGACTTAGCACATCAGGAGCTGCAAACATTTTGAACCCATTGCCCTGAAAGATGCTTATGTGTTATTTCAGAACATTTGTTGAAACATTTCATCTGTAAACTCACTGTCTGTATTTTGTGATTATACTCAAATCTGTTCTCTTTTTCCCCTCAATTCTCTCACTAATGGATAAATATTGACTATATTTAAATCATATGAGATATAAATTATTTTTATGTACAAGAAGGTGAAGAAAAATAGAATTCTTGAAGAAATAAGATTTTTGAATGACAAAACAATTCTGATGAATAAACTCTGAATGTGTGATTTCTTTAAAAAAGCAATGTTTTAATCCTCAGTTTACTGATCTTAATGAATATCTCGTCAAGGTCAAAGTGAACTTATTTTAATTGTTACAGGTCTAACACTAATGATGATTTAATTGACATTCCAAGAACCAAATTGATAATGTAATTTAGTCTTCACTACAAACATTGTGATATCCACATTTTAGTTTAATTCTTTATTTTGTAGTGCCAATATAATAATGATAAAAAAAAATTTCCAGGTCAACGCACCCACAATCAACCTTTGATTTAACACCCAACACTCACAGTAACGATCTGACTATTTTACATTTGAACACTCACAATCATCATGGGATCATTATTCAACCTCCTGATAAATTAAAATGCATTTATTTCAATGCAAGAGGCCTAACAAAGAAGACAGATGAACTCAGGGCATGGCTAGGAACATGGGACTGGGATATCATAGCAATTGCGGAAACATTACACAGGGATTGACAGGGCTGGCAGCATAATGTTCCAGGATACAAATGCTCCAGGAAGGGCAGAAAGGGAGGCAAGAGAGGAGGGGAGTGGTGTTTTTGTTAAGGGATAGCATTACAGCTGCACTTCGGGAGGAGATTCCTGGAAATACATCCAGGGACGTTATTTGGGTGGAACTGAGAAATAAGCAAGGGATAATCACTTTATTGGGATTGCATTATATAACCCCTAATAGTCAGAGGGAAATTGAGAAATAAATTTGTAAGGACATCTCAGTTATCTGTCAGAAAAATAGGGTGGTTATGGATTTTAACTTTCCAAACATAGACTGGGACTGCCATAGTGTTAAGGGTTTAGATGGAGAGGAATTTGTTAACATTTTCTGATTCAGTCTGTGGATGTACCTACTAGAGAAGGTGCAAAACTTGACCTCCTCTTGGGAAATAAGGCAGGGCAGGTGACTGAGGTATCAGTGGGGGAGCACTTTGGGGCCAGCGACCATAATTCTATTCGCTTTAAAATAGGATAAACCAGATCTGAAAGTTGAAGTTCTAAATTGGAGAAAGGCCAATTTTGATGGTATTAGGCAAGAACTTTCAAAAGCTGATTGGGGGCAGATGTTCACAGGTAAAGGGACGGCTGGAAAATGGGAAGCCTTCAGAAATGAGATAATGAGAGGCCAGAGAAAGTATATTCCTGTCAGGGTGAAAGGAAAGACTGGGAGTTATAGAGAATGCTGGATGACTAAAGAAATTGAGGGTTTGGTCAAGAAAAAGAAGGAAGCATATGTCAGGTACAGAAAGGATAGATCAAGTGAATACTTAGAAGAGTATAAAGGAAGTAGGAGTATACTTAAGAGAGAAATCAGGAGGGCAAAAAGGGGACATGACATAGCTTTGGCAAATAGAGGTAAGGAAAATCCAAAGGGTTTTTATAAATGTATTAAGGACAACAGGGTAACTAGGGAGAGAATAGGGCCCCTCAAAGATCAGCAAAGCGGCGTTTGTGTGGAGCCACAGAAAATGGGGCAGATACTAAATGAGTATTTTGCATCAGTATTTACTATGGAAGATATAGAATGTAGGGAAACAGATGGTGACATCTTGAAAAGTGTCCATATTACAGAGGAGGATGCCTAGAAATGCATAAAAATGGATAAATCCTCAGGACCTGATCAGGTGCACCCTAGAGCTCTGTGGGAAGATAGGGAAGTGATTGCTGGGCCTCTTACTGAGATAAATATGTCGTCAATAGTCACAGGTGAGGTGCCGGAAGACTGGACGTTGGCTAGTGTGGTGCCACTGTTCAAGAAGGGTGGTAAGGGCAAACCAAGGAACTAAAGACCGGTGAGCCTGATGCCGGTGGTGGGCAAGTTGTTGGAGGGAACCCTGAGGGGCAGAATGTACATGTATTTGAAAAGGCAAGGACTGATTAGGGACAATCAACACGGCTTTATGCATGGGAAATCATGTCTCACAAATTTAATTTGAAGGAGTAACAAAGAGGGCAGAGTGGCAGAGGACATTGGCTAGGCCACTATTGGAGTATTGTGTGTAAGTCAGGTCTCGGAAGGATGTTGTGAAACTTGAAAGGGCTCAGAAAAGATTTACAATGAGGTTGCCAGGGTTGGAGGATTTGAACTATCAGGAGAGGTTGAAAGTTTCGGGCTTTTTTCCCGGGAGCATCGGAGGCTGAGGGGTGACCTTATAGAGGTTTATAAAATCATGAGGGGCATGGATAGGATAAATAGACAAAGTCTTTTCCCTGGGGTTAGGGGAGTCCAGAACTAGAGGGCATGGGGTTAGGGTGAGAGGGGAAAGATATAAAAGAGACCTAAGGGGCAACTCAGAGGGTGGTACATGTATGGAATGAGCTGCCAGAGGAAGTGGTGGAGGCTGGTACAATTGCAACATTTAAGAGGCATCTGGATGGGCAAATGAATAGGAAGGGTTTGGGGGAATATGGGCCAGTGTTGGCAGGTGGGACTAGATTGGGTTGCGATATCTGGTCGGCATGGACGGGTTAGACTAAAGTGCTGTACATCTCTATGACTCTAAGACTCTAAAAGATGTCCGATAATTTTGCACATTAGAATTACTGTTCTTTTTGCACAGTCACATTGCAATATGAGTTTCTCATCATTTCCCAATTTGTTATCAGCTATTTTAAGACCAGCTCTTGCTATTATCTAATAGGCAATACAGGAAATCCAGTATATCTAGATGTAGATGTGGAATTAAGACTCAATACATCAACTAATACAAAACAAATTTGCCCTTTACAATCGCCCAATCTTCGCAAATCTCAATTTTAATATGGAATCTTCGTTGAATTGACTTGATTGTGTTTCACTTCAATGGTAAATTTTATTGTATTTCTAATGATTGTACTATGAGCTACATATTTTTCTTGCTAAAAATCATTTAAATTTCCCATGATTTCTTGAAAGTTCCATGTTGTTGGAGAAAAGCAAAATTGTGTTCAGCTGACTTACCTCCTGAAATAATTGGTTTTGCTTTTTTACCAACTCAAGTTGTCACAAAGCTAGTCCCTTTTTTCTAAAAGCTGTTCCTTGGCTCAAGGAGACTCTGTCCTCGATTTTCTTTCAGAGGGGTACTAAACCAGGCCGGGCTCTGATCAGTCTGGTTTGGTACAGAGATGAAAAGGATTTTGAGAGGCCTTTTGTTTATATGTAAACATGCGAGACTTCAGACCAAAGTGGTCATGTTTTAGACCTGAACTGTATAATTAAAGGGGAGTGGTCAGCTCTTGAACGAAGCAGTTTAGTTCAGTCTTGAACTGGTTGGGAGTTCAACAGTGAGCTGTGTGGAAACAAATTCTCTCTCTCTTCCTGTAAGTCGACCTGTAAGTCTGTGCTCCATTTACACTGGTTTTTAAGGTGCTTTGCTTATTGGGACTGTTGTGTGTATTCAGAATAGCATAATTAAGTCAAGTTTGGATAGACTGAGTTCTGTAGGGATTCTTTATTCTGTTCTTTGTGTTTCATTGTGCAATTTTGAGAATAAGGTTTAGTCTCTTTTAAAATCTAGGATTCAACTTTGCTCCCTTACTCGGGTTAATTTTCATTGTACACTCACCGAAACAAATTATTGGGTGAATATTATAATGGGAATGAATTGATCGTTAATGTTCCAACACTAATAAATAAAGTGATTCAAATTTTCAAAGCAGTTTTCTCAGATGCTGACGAAGATATCCATTAAGATCAGTAAACTCAAGATTAAAATATTGAGATGATGGTTTTAAAAAAATAGAATTCGCTGATTATCGATTAGAATTACTTTGTCTTTCAAAAATCTCTTCTACTTAAGAATGTCACGGTCTGGGGCTGTCTGCTTAAGAATGCTTTGAGTGGTCTGGTCTAATCCATAACAAAGTAGACTGCAAAATGCTTTTAATTTTCAGTTCATAAGAAAAACTGCTTTGCACATAATTGTAAACTTTTTTCTCCCGAATTACTTGTTCGTGCACAATTAATCCTCACATTTTTTTTCCATCAGATGTTCAGAAGAAGTCAGTTAGGAACCGGCTGAGAGCTGTCTACTGAAGGAGTTTCGACCAGACTTCCTGGCACCTTGACTTCCAGCCAGTGTCTGAATGTCTTACACCTCTCTACCATGGCAACAGCAAAGGGTGTTCGCACCAACCAATTGGATGCTTTGTACTCAGCTCATCAACACATTAAGCGTCCAATTATCGAGTTCCTAAATCATATAAAATATTTCAATGTTATTGACTTCAATCCATGTACAATTATTGCTCATAAAAATATACAAAAATCTTTATGATCATCTATTTCTATTGTTGAGTAGAATTCTCTTAGTCAGCATCTTCTTGTTCTTGAGCTTAATTATTGCAGTAAACATTTGGTTATCATTCCATCCAATAAATGTGACCGATGCCTTCTTACAGCTAGTCCAGTAATTTGGCGCAATATATGTTGCTCAGACAAATCACCACACTTTATTACTAATGACTGAAGATATTAAGAGAAACATAGATTGATTCCTGAATACTTTGAAGCTTTCTGTTAGATTTCCAGTCCAATCACCGGTACTAAAATGAAATTTTGCTTCGTTCATCAATATCTGGAAACATTTTAACCACTTCTCCATTACCTTGTTTATCTGTATATTCAGGACAAATGTTGGGAAATTGTACTGTAAATGCCATTGACTGTGTCTGTCTATAATACATTTGTTATCTCCTTATTTTCTTCAAAATTCTGATACTACGGTCTAAGTATTAATCACACTAAAATCATACGAGTTATAAATAATTTTTAATCAACAAGAAAACGAATGGAAGGAAATGCAGAATTCTTAAATAGAAGAGATTTTTGAAAGACAAAGTAATTCTAATCGATAATCAGCGAATTCTATTTTTTAAAAAACATCATCTCAATATTTTAATCTTGAGTTTACTGATCTTAATGGATATCTTCGTCAGCATCTGAGCAAACCGCTTTGAAAATTTGAATCACTTTATTTATTAGCGTTGGAACATTAACGATCAATTCATTCTCATTATAATATTCACCCAATAAGTTTTTGAGCTTTTATATCAACTGTTGTGAGATTTATATATTAGTTTAATGCATTACTTCTTCATGGCAATATTCGAAGGGAAAATTAATTATTATATTTTGGTTCGATACACACTTAAAACATACAATGATTTCCTATCCAATGTTCATAGTAACTAGCTGATTATTTCTCATTTGACTACTCAGTAGTGAAGGGATTATTATTCAGCCTCAATTACGGACACGTATAATTGATTTTTAATGCCAATAATTACTGTTCATTTTGTGACATTTCTCAGACACAGAGCAATATAAGATTGCTCTCATAATTTTTCAGTTCACAAACAGCAGTTTTTAAAATAATTGTTGCTAATACAAAAAAAAAGAATTGTTCAAATTTATAAATATAAAATTATGTTTTAGTGTATCAACTGATGTAAATATGTGGCACAGCATAGATTCTCAGTCAGAGGGAACATTGAATTTAATTTTAGCTGTGGATTCCCAACCAATTTGATTTGATTAGGTTGTATTTCAATCCAAAGCTAACAGTATATTTCTTATAAGCATTCTAAGAGTAGTAGATTTTTCATGGTGAAAGTCATTTAAATTTCTCAAAGTGTTTTTGGTGCTAGAAAAAAAATCCATCCCTTTGTTGTTTTTCTTATATTTCAAAACTAAAAGTATAAAAATATCTTCATATACACAGTCATATGCCAGTTCTGCATGGTAACATATGATTAAAAACATCAAAGATTGGAGGTGTCCAGCAAACAAACCAAAGGCATTTCTTACCTGTACAAGCTTATACTTACATACATTTGAGGCACAGAGAGAGTCTGATAACTAGACAGACCTTAATTAACTTCTGGATTAGTGGTGCTGGAAGAGCACAGCAGTTCAGGCAGCATCCAATGAGCAGCGAAATCGACGTTTCGGACAAAAGCCCTTCATCAGGAATTTTGCCCGAAACGTCGATTTCGCTGCTCGTTGGATGCTGCCTGAACTGCTGTGCTCTTCCAGCACCACTAATCCAGTATTTGGTTTTCAGCATCTGCAGTCATTGTCTTTACCTTTTTACCTTGTTTTTACCTTAATTAACTTCTGCAGAAAGACCTCAGACCGTGGTCTTTCCCCACTGCCCTTTGGCGGCAGCTGCCCCAGGCTTCAGTTTGTCGGAAAAATAGTGTTACTTCTGCAATTCTAATTACTTATACAAAGTAAATGAACTCACACCAGTGTGCAATTGTTTTAGCCAAGAGCTGAGTCAACAAGAATGGAAACGATGTGGAGGAAATACATAATTGTTTTTGTATTAGCTAAAATTGTATGCAAGAATGAAACGTGCCTGCAAAACAATGGTAGATATTACAGGCGAATAGATAAGATGCTGTGAGGGGAGGAAGTTAAGCTTGATACGCCTGTACAAACAGTAGGTATAAACATCTGTTTCCCACTTTTACAGAAACACAGGAACAAACCCCAATTAAAAGGGTCATAAGGATCAGTATGGTAGGGGAAGGCACAGATGGAGGGAGTAGATAATGGTGAAGAAAGAATATGCCTAACAATGACCTACAGCAGGATGAGGTCAAACGGCCTTGTGAGGCCAGAAATAAGCATTTTGTCACAGACAAGGCCGGATAAGGCAAGAGATAAACAGGAGTAATGGGGGCCGGTCTTAGGGAAGTGGAAGATATAAACAGGGGAGGAGCAATGTAAAACAAAAGAAACCAAATTATATAAACATTGTGTATTAATTGAATTTGGGGTATGTATGTCCCTTGCCTTGTAGACCCTGGACATCACACCCTCTTGCAAGAGTAAAATAAAGGACACTACTGATTCAGATTTTGTCTCGGACTACAATTATTGTAGTGTGTGAGCTTTGTTTCTCACAAGTGCATTCCTTAGTACGTAGTGCTGGACGCTGGATGGTTCCAGTCTACAACATTCTGTCAGGGTCAACACCTTGCTCTGGAAGACTCACAGGTTTTGGGCAGACCAAAAAAACATCATCTGTTTATTATGCTCCAGGCCCATTCCATGTTTGTCTCGGTGTGTGTCCCAGAGAACAGACAGCAGGCCACAGAGTCCTGCATCATGGAGCTGCTCGGGACTAATGTCGAAACAAACAACTTCATCTCACTCCAGACTTCTTGAATTCTTGAAAGTCCTACATTCTTTGGAAAAAAAAAGAAAAGTTATCTTCAGCTGAATTGTCACATGAAATGGCAGGATGTATCTCTTTCCCCAATTCATGTGAGCTGCAAAACAAGTGTAGTTTCATTTAATTATAAGAAAATATAGGTGAAGCATCTTGAATTGTTGTATTTTGTTCCAACTTATTTACCAATGTAAAATAATCGCACAATTATATTATTGATTGTATCTTTTGCTCACTATAACACTCACATCATTCTTGACTTCCTCTATTCCTCATTCCATCATAAATGTCTAAACATTGATCATGATAAAATTTTCATTATTAAATATTACTTTTCTCTGCAAAGAATCCAGTGGAGGGAACCAGAGACTTCTTTAACAGCATTTAGAGTCATAGATATATAAAGATGGGCAGCAAAGAAACAGACCCTTTGGTCCAACTCATCTGGGCTGTCCAGATTTCCAAAATTAATTTACTCCCATTTGCAATCAGTTAGCCCACATCCCTCTAAACCCTTCTTATTCATAGACCCATCCAGATGGCATTTAAATATTGTAATTGTAACAGCCTCCAGCATTTCCTCCGACAGGTTATTCCATCCACCCACCACCCTCTGTGTGACAAATTTGCCCCTTAGGTCGCTTTTAACTCTTTCCCCTCTCACCTTACACTTATGCCGTCTAGTTATGGACTCCCCTACCACAGGGAAAATACCGTGTCTATTTTCCCTTCTGAACAAAAATCAATTCTGTTTAATTAGAACACATACCTCTTCTTTTTCAATCCAACTGCCTATCTATTACATTTTAGTCCTGAGTTTATTGATATTAATGAGCATTTTACGAACATCTGAGCGAACTATTTTAAAAATATTGAATTTGTTTGTCAGAATTCTAACAATAATTATCAACTCATTGTTATCATAATAATCAGATGATAATTCAACATTGTAAGTCTAATGTGAATTGTGCAATATTTGTTTAAATTTTATCCATCATTCCTTGCCAACGCTACAATGAAAAAAATTCCATTTTCCTTTCCCACAAAGCAAATACTGACTTCCTATCCAATGTTCATTCCAAGTATCTGATTCTTTCTCACTGAATACTGACAGCAATCATGAGATCATTATGCAGCTTTATAGATATAGACATCAACAACAACTAGTTTCCTCATCTCCCCCTCCCCCACCTTATCCCAGATCCAACCCTCCAACTCAGCACCGTCTTCTTGAACCGGTCCAAGCTGTCCATCTTCCTTTCCACCTTTCTGTTCCACCTGCCCCTCTGACCTATCACCATCACCCCCCCTCCCACACCTCCATTTACCTATCACCTTCCCAGCTACCTTACCCCACCTCAATCCCATTTACCCCTCAGCCCCCTTCGACCCTCCACATTCCTCATGAAGGTCTAATGCCTGAAATGTCGATTCTGCTGCTCCTCGGATACCGCCTGACGTGCTGTGGTTTTCCAGCGCCACACTTTTCGACTCTGACTTTAGACATGTCCCATGACTTTTCACTCCAACCATGACTGTTCATTACTGCAACAACCTCAGTGAAATAGCACTCTGAGAGTACTCATAATTCTGAAGTTCACTCATAGCATATTTAAAATCCAATTTTTGCAAATACCTAATAACTAACAATTGATTTCATTCATTATTGCCACATGTATTGTTTTGCGTGCTACCCAGAGAAATCATGCCTTATATAGCTTGGGGCAGCATAGTGGCTCAGCGGTTAGCACTGCTGCCTCCCTGCGCCAGATACACTGGTGCGATTCCAGCCTCTGTCTGTGTAGAGTTTGCACATGCTCCCCATGTTTCTCTGGGTGCTCTGGTTTCCTCCCACAGTACAAAGATGTGCAGGTCAAGTGAATTGGCCAAGCTGAATTGCCCACAGTGCTGGGTGCATTATTCAGAGGGAAATGGTTTGGGTTTCTTTGGGTCGGTGATGTCATTTCCTGTGGTGATGTCATTTCCTGTCTTTCTCTCTCTCGGGGTGGCAGATGGGGTAACATGATGTGCTTGTTGATAGAGTTTCAGTTGGAATGCTATGCTTCTAGGAATTGTCGTGTGTGTCTCTGTTTGACTTGTCCTAGGATGGATGTGTTGTCCCAGGCGAAGTGGTGTCCTTCCTTATCTGTATGTAAGGACACTAGTGAAAGAGGCTCATGTCGTTTTGTTGCAAGTTGATGTTCATGTATCCTGGTGGCCAGATTTCTGCCTGTTTGTCCAATGTTGTGTTTTTTACAGTTCTTGCACGGTATTTTGTAAGTAACATTAGTTTTGCTTGTTGTCTGTATCGGATCTTTCATTAGCTGCTGTTTTAGTTTGTTGGTGGGTTTGTGGGCTACCATGATGCCAAGGGGTCTGAGTAGCCTGGCAGTCATTTCTGAGACGTCTTTGATGTAGGGGAGAGTGGCTAGGGTTTCTGGATGGGTTTTGTCTGCTTGTTTGGGTTTGTTGCTGAGAAATCGGCATGGCTGTGTCCATTGGGTACCCATTCTTTTTGAATACACGGTGTAGGTATTCTCTGCTCTGCGTAGTTCCTCTGTGCTGCAGTGTGTGTTGGCTCGTTGAAATAATGTTTTGACGCAGCTTCACTTGTCAATGTTGGGATGATTGCTTCTGGACATCCCACAGAAAATGCCATCACCGACCCAAAGAAACCCAAACATATAAATAGAGACCAGGAGTTATCAGCAGTGCTTCACCTGCAGGCCCGCCGAAGATGCTACCTCGTTTGGTGATGAAATGTCTGGAAATGAACCTTCCAGCACAGTGAGCAAACGTACATCCAGAAGGATTTATATCTTTGAATTTGTAGAATGTAGAACAATAATATGCTCAATGTTTTTGAAATACATTTGCTGAATTAAATTCATAGACATTCACAGACAATGATGTGCTGATTTGAGGTAAATTCTCTTTATTTGAAATTTGTCAAAAAAAGACCTGATGAATCTCATTATTTCGACATGAAGATTTTAATATGGCAAAGTTCGTAAAGTTTCTCAAGAATTCAGAAACTGCATAGTGAGATTCATATATTAATTAGTGACCTGAGAAAATAAGTAATAGATATGTGATTAGATTCCCTACAGTGTGGAAACAGGCCCTTCAGCCCAACAAGTCCAGACTGACCCTCCGCAGAGTAACCCACCATCTGACTAATGCGCCTAACAGAATGGGCAATTTAGAATGGCCAATTCACCTCACCTGGGAAATGGGGCTGGGTGGGGTTGTCTTTGGCGGGTTGGTGTGGACATGTTGGGCCAAATGTCCTGATTCCATACTGTAGGAAATCGTATCTTATCTCTGCTCCTGATGAACCTATTGGGTCACCATTCAACTTCCATTCCTATCCACGTTATTGTTATAACTCAATGTCTCCAATTCCCAGCAACGTTCTGGTAAATCTTTTCTCACTCTTCTCCAATTCAATAATATGTTGTCTTTAACACTGCGACCAGAATGTCTTGTCGCTCAATGGAAGAGGACTCACCACTATTCAGCCATACCTTAACCTGACGTCCCTGTTCTTATACTTAATGTCTGACCAATGAAGACAAGTGTGCGAAACACCTCGTTGACCACCATTTCGACCTGTGATGCAAATTCCAAAGAATTGTAGACTTGAAAACCTCGGCTCACTATTTAGGATTAAAGTTGAATTTTAGTCATCTCCAAAGAGTCTGATGGTATTTCCAGGAAACTGAGCTACTGCTGTAATTATCGCGCCTTTCCTCACAGAAGGAGGCAGCTAAAACTCCAGTTTGGCTGTTAATCCCAGCAGCCTGGCCTTAATCACCTTTCACAAAACCTCCAAGGTCACTTCTTCCACCCCCAGAAACCCCCTGATGACTGAAAGAGCCACTGTTATCCCATGCACTGTTCAAACCAACCGAATACAACACACGGAACAACAAATTTTTTTTTAGATTAGATTACTTACAGTGTGGAAACAGGCCCTTCGGCCCAACAAGTCCACACCGCCCCACCGAAGCATAACCCACCCATACCCCTATATCTACATCTACCCCTTATCTAACACTACGGGCAATTTAACATGGCCAATTCACCTGACCTGCACATCTTTGGACTGTGGGAGGAAACCGGAGTACCCGGAGAAAACCCACACAGACACGGGGAGAATGTGCAAACTCCACACAGTCAGTCGCCTGAGGCGGGAATTGAACCAGGGTCTCTGGCGCTGTGAGGCAGCAGTGCTAACCACTGTGCCACCGTGCCGCCCACTGCCTTTGTGTCCTTTAACAACTACCACCCACTGCCTTTGTGTCCAACAACCCTAATCCAAAATTGGACCTATGAAACAAATCCTGCAAAAAGCCCCAGTGTGTTGTGGACCAGACCAGACCCTCAACCCACTTCTCGAAGGTTCCCAGACTCTAATTTTGTTACTTGTTCTAAGCTGGTGCAATGTGGATATTCCAGGAGATGCAGTTGTTCAAACCACTTTATTTTAAACAAAACAGAAATTATTTACACAATTACTGACCGAAACACAGACAAGAGAGAACAGAATGCAGAATAACTTAAGCCCTCCGGAAATCCAGGAGATCACCCCCAACTTCATGATGCTGTTCCAAACACTTGCAACAAAACCAATAAACACCCCTTGGCAAAAGGTAAAACCAAGCCCAGGGTCTGACAGGAGAGAAGTCAGAGAGAGAGGGGGGGCAGCCTGGCCCTGCTTCTTTGGGTCCAGCAGCGTTTTCCTCACCACTGCTAAAAGCCAAGTCAAACCTGAGTGTCATTAAACTGGGAGTAGTGGCCACTCCTCTTTCATCGTACAAGCGTTTTGTTTTAAACATGACATCCTTCTGCCTGAGGCAGTGTCTCTTAGCTGTAAACAAATTGGCCCTAAAAGCCTTCAACTCCAGATTTTTTTCAGAGTCTGTGTCGTTTCCGACCGCTCTGAAGAAAACACAGACTGGGTAACCTTGTTAATGAAGCAGCATCATCACAGTAAAGATTGAGATGTGGGTGTGTGTGAAGGTGTGTGTGTGTGTGAAGGTGTGTGTGTGTGTGAAGGTGTGTGTGTGTGTGTGAAGGTGTGGGTGTGTGTGAAGGTGTGGGTGTGTGAAGGTGTGTGTGTGTGTGTGAAGGTGTGTGTGTGAAGGTGTGTGTGTGTGTGTGTGTGTGAAGGTGTGTGGGTGTGTGAAGGTGTGTGGGTGTGTGAAGGTGTGTGTGTGTGAAGGTGTGTGTGTGTGTGTGAAGGTGTGTGTGTGTGTGAAGGTTTGTGTGTGTGTGTGTGAAGGTGTGTGTGTGTGTGAAGGTGTGTGTGTGAGGGTGTGTGTGTGTGAAGGTGTGTGTGTGTGTGAAGGTGTGTGTGTGTGTGAAGGTGTGTGTGTGCGTGTGTGAAGGTGTGTGTGTGTGTGAAGGTGTGGGTGTGTGTGAAGGTGTGTGTGTGTGTGAAGGTGTGTGTGTGTGTGAAGGTGTGGGTGTGTGTGAGGGTGTGTGTGTGTGTGAAGTTGAGTGTGTGAGGGTGTGTGTCAGTGTGGAGATGCGGGTGTATTTACGGGTGTCAGTGTGGCGATGTGGATGTCAGAGTGGAGATGTGTGTGTGTGTGTAACATTGACAGGTCCCAGCAGACGGAGACTCTGCTGTGTTTCTGAGAGTGAGGGGTAATACTAACAGAGCCCAGCAGAGGGATATTGCTGTTGGCGCAGTCAATGATACTGGCCTGAGTATGTACACCTTCAACACAACGTGTGAGATGCAGCAACGTCTCAGCACTGACACATCCACTGTTGTCAGAAAAGCTGAATCCGTGTAATAGACCCTGACATGTTGCTGGGAATGAGGTACATTTGTTTCATAATCTCAAATTCAATTCTATCAGATAGTTCTGTTCAATTCTGCAATAAACTTATCATCATCTGTATTCTGGCCTGGTGTTAAATTGTAAATATAGTGTGTTCAATCGATTAATGAACGTATCATCATTTGTATAAAACTTAACGTCATTCAGCTTGCTGACTTTACGTGTTTGTTTCAGTGTCATTATTAGGTTCAAATAATCTGTGTGCCATTATGCAAACGTCTTGTGAATGTTTCTGACAGGCTCGATCTGTCTCTGTTTATTTTTCTCTTCCTGTCTTTCTCTGTCTCTCTGTCTTTATCTCTCTATCTCTGTCTTTATATCTCTCTCTCTGTCTTTATCTCTCTCTCTCTGTCTTTCTCCATGTCTTCTTCTATTTCTGTCTTTTTCTTTGTGTCTCTGTCTCTGTGTTTTTGCCTCTCTCTGTCTTTCTCTCTCTCGCTGACTTTCTCTCTCTCTGTCTCTGTGTTTTTGCCTCTCTTTGTCTTTCTCTCTCTCTGTCTCTGTGTTTTTGCCTCTCTTTGTCTTTCTCTCTCTCTGTCTCTGTCTTTTTGCCTCTCTCTGTCTTTCTCTCTCTATCTGATTTTCTCTTTCTGTCTTCCACTTTTTGTCTCTCTCTCTCTCTCTGTCTTTTTTCCTTTCCCTGTCTCTCTCTGTCCCTCTGTTATTTTTCTTCCCTCTCTTTCTCTCTTGTTGAGAAGAAGAGAAAGTGAGGGAAATGAGGAACAGATATGGATTATATTAGATTCCCTACAGTGTGGAAACAGGCCCTTCGGTCCAACCAGTCCACACCAACCCTCCGAAGAGTAACCCACCTAGACCCATTCCCCTCTGACAAATGTACCCAACACTATGGGCAAGTTAGCATGACCAATTCACCGAACCTACACATCTTTAGACTGTGGGAGGAAACCGGAGCACCCATAGGAAACCCACGCAGACACGGGGAGAATATGCGAACACCACACAGACAGTCGCCCAAGGCTGGAATCGAACCTGGGACCCTGGTGCTGTGAGGCAGCAGTGCTAACCACTGAGCCGGGGGCAAGGTGGGGGGGGGGGGGAGAGAAAGTGAGGGACATGAGGGACAGGTAGGGAAGGGAGAGAGAAAGCGAGGGTGATGAGAGAAAAATAGGGAGGGGCAGAGATGAGGTCACCGAGATGAGGGACAGATAGGGAGGGGGGTGGGGAGAGACCACGAGAGAGGGGAGATGGGATGTGTGTGTGTGTGTGTGAGAGAGAGAGAGAGATCCAATCTCCTCCTCAAGACAGGGTTGGTCGGGGGAAATGCACTGGTAAATAAAAATATTAACTTGAAATAAAACCAACAGTGGGAGCACAAAAAGCACAACAAGATCCCACAGCTCTCTGCCTTCTCCAATCTCCCACATTACCCTGTGACACTGGTTCAGTTTAGTTATTGCATGATTCATGAATTGCAGAACATCACAGCAACATCGAAATACACGGAAATCACTGTAGAGCAGTTGACCACAGGCTAGAAGCATTAATAAAGATGCACAGCAAGATCCCACAAGCAGCAGCAGTGTGACCACTGATGCTGGTTAAGGGTTTAACTCTGTCCCCAGGACGACACAGAGGGACCAATCCTACTGTTTGACAAATTACAAACTTTAACCCCTTCTATTCTATTCCACGTCTCTCTCTCTCTCTCTCTTTCCCTATTTGCCCTCTCACTCTCTCTCTCTTTCCTCCCTCACTCTCTCTCTATCTCCAATAACTCTCTCTTACTGTCTCTGTGATTTAATCCTGTACGCTAATCTTTATTGCACCATCCCCCTGAAATAACAATGACTCACCTTGCTGTGGGGGTGAGGACGGTTTTATTTGTTTGAAAAGTTGACAAATGAAAACTGGAGCAAAGGACACAGAGACCCCACAGCCCAATATTCTGTGAATTCAACTGAAGTGGCCAACCTGGGTCTTATTTCTGTCATTATCACATTTTATCCCCCTGGCTGATACATCTCTCATGCTACTCTGACAGTAGAACTCAGCATTTGCATAGATTTTCTCTTTAAAGGTATTAATTCCCTCCTCGGGGAGTCCTGCCACCCAGATCCTGGGGGTTAACGTGTCTGTGTCCTAATCCCAAGGCCCTGGTTCCTTTAACTCCAGGCTTCAAACCCTTTTTACACCAATGAACCTTTCACTAGGACAGTTATTCTCTCTCACTTCTTCATCTCTCTTCCCCTCACTCACTCCTTTCCTCTTTCTCTCTTCCCCTCCCCCTTAGTCACTCCTTTCGCTCACTCCTTCCCATTCACTGTGCCTCTTCCTCCTTCCCTTTCTCATTGTTCCTCTCTCTCTCTCCCCTCTCACTGTCCCCATCTACATCTCTATCTCTCCTTAGCGTTCTCCTGCTCTCGGGAATCGATCTATGTCTCTCCCACAGCCCTTCGGTCCCCTTTCTGCCACTCACTGATCCATTGTCTCTCCCCCCTCTCCCTCCAACCCCCCCCTCCATTCTGACTGAAATATCCTCTCCTCCTCCCCTCCATTTAAAGGGTGTCCCCACCTCCCATTCCTGTCCCGGAGACATTTGTCTCTCTCTCTGTCTTTTTGCTTTTCCCTCTCTCTATGTGACCCCCTAACTTTTCTCAGTCTTTCTCTCTTGCTGAGGGGAGAAGTCAAAACGAGCGAGATGAGGCAAAATGGGGAAGGGAGAGAAAGCGAGGGAGATGAGAGACAGATAGGGAGAGAAAGCGAGGGAGATGAGGGACAGATAGGGAGGGAGAGAGAAAGTGAGGGAGATGAGGGACAGATAGGGAGGGGGAGAGAGAGAGTGAGGGAAATGAGGGACAGATAGGGAGGGGGAGAGAAAGCGAGGGAGATGAGGGACAGATAGGGAGGGAGAGAAAGGGAGGGAGATGAGGGACAGATAGGGAGGGGGAGAGAGAGAGTGAGGGAAATGAGGGACAGATAGGGAGGGGGAGAGAAAGTGAGGGAGATGAGAGACAGATAGGGATGGGGAGAGAAAGCGAGGGAGATGAGGGACAGATAGGGAGGGGGAGAGAGAGTGAGGGAGATGAGGGACAGATAGGGAGGGGGAGAGAAAGCGAGGGAGATGAGGGACAGATAGGGAGGGAGAGAAAGGGAGGGAGATGAGGGACAGATAGGGAGGGGGAGAGAAAGCGAGGGAGATGAGGGACAGATAGGGAGGGGGAGAGAGAGTGAGGGAGATGAGGGACAGATAGGGAGGGGGAGAGAGAGTGAGGGAAATGAGGGACAGATAGGGAGGGGGAGAGAAAGCGAGGGAGATGAGGGACAGATAGGGAGGGGGAGAGAAAGCGAGGGAGATGAGGGACAGATAGGGAGGGGGAGAGAAAGCGAGGGAGATGAGGGACAGATAGGGAGGGGGAGAGAAAGTGAGGGAAATGAGGGACAGATAGGGAGGGGGAGAGAAAGCGAGGGAGATGAGGGACAGATAGGGATGGGGAGAGAAAGCGAGGGAGATGAGGGACAGATAGGGAGGGGGAGAGAAAGCGAGGGTGATGAGGGACAGATAGGGAGGGGGAGAGAAAGCGAGGGAAATGAAGGACAGATAGGGAGGGGGAGAGAAAGCGAGGGAAATGAGGGACAGATAGGGAGGGGGAGAGAAAGCGAGGGTGATGAGGGACAGATAGGGAGGGGGAGAGAGAGTGAGGGAAATGAGGGACAGATAGGGAGGGGGAGAGAAAGCGAGGGAGATGAGGGACAGATAGGGAGGGGGAGAGAAAGCGAGGGTGATGAGGGACAGATAGGGAGGGGGAGAGAAAGCGAGGGAAATGAAGGACAGATAGGGAGGGGGAGAGAAAGCGAGGGAAATGAGGGACAGATAGGGAGGGGGAGAGAAAGCGAGGGAAATGAGGGACAGATAGGGAGAGGGAGAGAGAGAGGGAGGGAAATGAGGGACAGATAGGGAGGGGGAGAGAAAGCGAGGGAGATGAGGGACAGATAGGGAGGGGGAGAGAAAGCGAGGGAAATGAAGGACAGATAGGGAGGGGGAGAGAAAGCGAGGGAAATGAGGGACAGATAGGGAGGGGGAGAGAGAGTGAGGGAAATGAGGGACAGATAGGGAGGGGGAGAGAGAGTGAGGGAAATGAGGGACAGATAGGGAGGGGGAGAGAAAGCGAGGGAGATGAGGGACAGATAGGGAGGGGGAGAGAAAGCGAGGGAGATGAGGGACAGATAGGGAGGGGGAGAGAAAGCGAGGGTGATGAGGGACAGATAGGGAGGGGGAGAGAAAGCGAGGGAAATGAGGGACAGATAGGGAGGGGGAGAGAAAGCGAGGGAAATGAGGGACAGATAGGGAGGGGGAGAGAAAGCGAGGGAAATGAGGGACAGATAGGGAGAGGGAGAGAGAGAGGGAGGGAAATGAGGGACAGATAGGGAGGGGGAGAGAAAGCGAGGGAGATGAGGGACAGATAGGGAGGGGGAGAGAGAGAGCGAGGGAGATGAGGGGCAGATAGGGAGGGGGAGAGAAAGCGAGGGTGATGAGGGACAGATAGGGAGGGGGAGAGAAAGCGAGGGAGATGAGGGACAGATAGGGAGGGGGAGAGAAAGCGAGGGTGATGAGGGACAGATAGGGAGGGGGAGAGAAAGCGAGGGAGATGAGGGACAGATAGGGAGGGGGAGAGAGTGAGGGAGATGAGGGACAGATAGGGAGGGGGAGTGAAAGCGAGGGAGATGAGGGACAGATAGGGAGAGAGAAAGCGAGGGAGATGAGGGACAGATAGGGAGGGGGAGTGAAAGCGAGGGAAATGAAGGACAGATAGGGAGGGGGAGAGAAAGCGAGGGAGATGAGGGACAGACAGGTAGAGGAGAGAGAACTCCACGTTAATTTGACATTCTGGAAGGAGGAGTCGGAGAGGTTGGGGGTTCTCTGCTCCACCATCAGTAAACCGAGCACGGGTCCTGTACACAGGCTGCTCTGATGTGTAAGGGGTGACACACAGACCAATAGTTGCACAGCAAGATCTCACAGGCAGCTGGGTGTGTGAACCCTGGGGTATTTCCTCTTCATTCCCCCGTGCCAGTACCCCCTCCCCCCCATCCCCAGCAACAACCTCTCCACAAGCACAAGCCCCATGCAATTTTCACGCTGCAAGATCCCAATAATGCCATCACTTTTACAATTCAGTTTCTGAATGTGCATCTCTCTTTGTCTTTCCCTGCCTGTCTCTCTACTTGTCTCTGTCTCTATTTCCATCTCCCTGTCTCTCTCTGTGTCTCTATCTCCCTCTCTGAATCTCTCTATCTCTTCGTCTCTCTGTCTAATTTTTATTTGTTTGAAAACTCAACAGAAAAATCTGGAGAGCGTTCAAGAGAGGGGACAGAGAGAGGAAGACAGAGAGAGACCCTCCACTACCCCAGATACTCTGAATTGAATTGAAATGGCCAGACTGTCTTATTTCGGTGATTATCACATTTTATCCCCTTGACCCAGATATCTCACATTACTCTGACATTATGAATGGGTCTTTGGAGAGAGTTTCTCAGGACAGGTTTCAATTCCCTCCTTGGAGAGCACTCTGTCTGTCAGACACTCACTGGGGATTGACATGTTTGTGTCAAATCCCAAGCCCCAGTTACTTTAGCCCCAGGCTTCAAACCTGTTTAAAAACGACAGGGCCACAATCCGACAGGAGCCAGTTAACCAGAGGCCCAGTGAAAAACCAGCCCTCACACACCCAGGCACAACCCCAGACAGGAGATGAAACCTCGGGGTAATACACAGACAAAACTCACCTGGACCCCACAGGGTGCAGCCTGTGAAACAGGCCTCAGGACCAGTTCCCCGTCTGGAGAAAACTCCTGTTTGACGATTTCCTGGTCCCAAACTCTCCCTCTTCGAATCTTTAAGTGGCCGGAAAGATTCCTTTAGGAGGAAAGAGGCAGCATTAGTTGAAAGGCAAAGGAGGAAAATCTTTCACAGGGAGATAGCACAGCAAGATCCCAGGTTTTCTCCTCTCAGTGAGACAGACAATCTCTCAGCAACCTCCAAACACAAACATGTCGGGCGATCAGTTGAGTTTTCATGTTGAAAAGCTTTTCATGTTGAAATGATGGATTAAACCGTTCGCTGCCTTCAACAATAGCGTTTGGACATCTAATGCACAGCAAGATCCCAGATGTCACAATGCTGCTGCACCTCGATAATCTGATCTTTTTTTTATTTCCCTTTGTGATGCTGGTTCAATTTAATTATTTTCTGTCACCCCAGAATTGAACATGACAGTTATTTCACAATCTCACCATGCCTCTCCCTCTCCCTCTCTCTCTCCTTCTGTTTCTGCTGCTCTCTCTCCGTTATTCAATTCTTTCTCTCACTCCCTTTCTCTCCATGTCAAATTGTTTTCATCCTGCCCTCTCTATGATTCTAATTACTCTGACAGTGTGACAAGTATTTACAGGGTGTCAGATATTTTGGGTTTGAATTCCCTGCTCAGGGAAGTCCTGCCTCCCATATCCTGGGGGTTAACCTGTTTGTGTCATAATCCCAAGGGCCCAGTTACTTTAACCACGGCCTTCAAAAGGGTTTTAAAAACGACAAGGCCACAACACAACAGGACCCCGTTAACCAGAGGCCACGTAAAGCTAGGTGCCTCCCCCCTCCCAGCCCCCATACGCAACCCTGGAGGAGATGAAACCACAGGGTAATAAGCCAACCATAACTCACATGGGCCCCCCAGGGTGCAGCCCTGGTGAACAAGGCCTAAGGTCCGTGCTCCCCTTCTGGATGTTGTGCTTGCCAGAGGATTTCCTGGCCCCAATCATTTTAGATCTTCACGTCGGAGCTTTCCTAACAAAAGGCCCTTGGATAATAGAGAGGAAAGCTGAGTTGAAAGCGGGGAGAGAGAGAGAGAGAGAGAGAGCACATGGATGCAAAATTATGCAGCAAGATCCCAGGGTGAAAAACACCCCCGTTCACCATCCCCAATGCATTGCATAATATCACAACAACATCAAAATACAAACAAATCATAAGACAGCAATTAACCAGAGACTAAAACATCAATGAACATACACAAGCAAACTCAACCAGACTGGGAGAGTTGCTCCCTCTCAGTTGAGAAAGAAGCAGACGGAGAGAGTCCGAGATTAGATTTTGTGAATGCATCTGACCAGTTCTTGTCTGCATTTATTCTGGGTGAGGGGTTTGTGGACTCCACCCCTGCAATCTCTGACACTTTGCAACGTCTGTCAGTCTGCTCCCTGGGTAGAGCTCTGTGTGATTGAGGTGTTAATTCCAAGGACAGGAGCCTTGTTGGATCTTGCTACTCACTGAGGTGTTAATTCTAGGGCAGCAAAGACTTACCATTCCTAACTGATTGAACGTTTCCTTAAGCCTTGTTTGTCATGTCGGTGTACTTTGAAGATATCAAACATTGGCCCCACGCTAGCGTCCAAGAACCTAACTGTAGATACACCGAGACACACACAAGGCTGGGAAAAGAAACGGATATTTGCTGAGGATCTCACAGGATGTTCCTGCTGTACATTCGCACAATTAAAATCTCTCTCTCTGTCTCTGTCACACTCCCTCTTTCCCTGTCCCTGTTTCTCTCGGTCTCAATCTGTCTCTCCCTGCCTTGCTCGACATGCAGCCATTTCTGTCTTGACTTTCAATCTCCTATTTCCTTTCCCTTTCTTGGAAATATCGGCAGAGTTTAGGAATTTAAAACAATGATCACATTCCTGACCCTCAACACCCACATTTCCCTCTCTCTCTGCTCCCCCATCAGCCCCCCCAACGCAGGACTGGGAAGATCATGTGGACGGTACACAGTTTTTGTCAAGAGCTGTGTCAGTGAGGGTCGGAGTTCAAGTATTGTCACTGAAATGTGTGTGTCTGTGTGTTTGTGTGTGTGTTTGTGTGTGTGTTTGTGTCTGTGTGTTTGTGTGTGTGTGTGTGTGTGTTTGTGTGTGTGTTTGTGTGTGTGCTTGTGTCTGTGTGTGTGTTTGTGTGTGTGTGTGTGTTTGTGTGTGTGTGTGTTTGTGTGTGTGCTTGTGTGTCTGTGTTTGTGTGTGTGTGTTTGTGTGTGTGTGTCTGTGTGTGTGTGTCTGTGTTTGTGTGTGTGTGTCTGTGTGTGTGTGTGTGTGTGTGTGTGTGTTTGTGTTTGTGCGTTTGTGTGTGTGTGTTTGTGTGTGTGTTTGTGTCTGTGTGTGTGTGTGTTTGTGTGTGTGCTTGTGTGTCTGTGTGTGTGTGTCTGTGTGTGTGTCTGTGTGTGTGTGTGTCTGTGTGTGTGTGTGTTTGTGTGTGTGCGTTTGTGTGTGTGTGTGTGTCTGTGTGTGCGTGTGTCTGTGTGTGTGTCTGTGTGTGTGTGTCTGTGTGTGTGTCTGTGTGTGTGTGTATGTCTGTGCGTGTGTGTCTGTGTGTGTGTGTGTATGTGTGTTTGTGTGTGTGTGTGCGTGTGTCTGTGCGTGTGTCTGTGTGTGTGTTTGTGTGCGTGTGTGTCTGTGTGTGTCTGTGTGTGTGTGTCTGTGTGTGTGTGTCTGTGTGTGTGTCTGTGAGTGTGTGTGTGTGAGAGAGCGATATCATGCCTCTGTGTGTGTTTGTGTGTGAGAGAGCGATATCATGCCTCTGTGTGTGTGTGTGTGAGAGAGAGCGATATCATGCCTCTGTGTGTGTGTGTGTGAGAGAGAGAGCGATATCATGCCTCTGTGTGTGTGTGTGTGAGAGAGCGATATCATGCCTCTGTGTGTGTGTGTGTGAGAGAGCGATATCATGCCTCTGTGCGTGTGTGTGTGAGAGAGATTGCCTGTGTCACTGAAAGGAGAAAGCCTGGGATCTTACTGTGCTGTCACCCTGTAAAAGGTTTTCCTCCTTTGCCTTTCAACTAATGCTGCCTCTTTCCTCCCAAATTACGGCCAATTGAAGATTCAAAGAGAGAACCTTTGGGACCAGGAAACCTTCGAACAATAGCTTTCTCAAGAAAAGACCCAGACCTGAGGCCTTTTTGACAGCATGCACCCTCTGGGTCCACATGAGTCGTGTCTATGTATTACCCCGAGGCTTCATCTCCTCTCTGGGGTGGAGGGGTGAGACTTTTTACAGGGCATCTGGTTAACAGTGGCATGGTCTCTCTCTCTCACACACACACACACACACAGACACAGGCATGGTCTCTCTCTCTCTGTCTCTGTCTCTCTGTCTCTGTCTCTCTTTGTCTCTCTCTCTCTCTCTTACACACACACACACACACACACACACATGCACACACACAATCTCTCTCTTACACACACACACACACACACACACACACACAGTCTCTCTCTCTCTCACACACACACACACACACATAGACACAGGCATGGTCTCTCTCTCTGTCTCTGTCTCTCTCTCTGTCTCTCTCTCTCTCTTACGCACACACACACGCACACACATGATCTCTCTCTTACACACACACACACGCACACACACAGTCTCTCTCTCTCTCTCTCACTCACACACATACAGATGTTTCAGTGTCAATACTTGAGAGGGAGAGAGAGAGAGACCTTGCCTCTTAGTGTGTGTGTGTGAGAGAGACAGAGACCATGCCTATGTTAACTAGAGGGTCTGTAAAAAGCCAGGACCCACCGTTCTCCCAGAGAGGAGATGAAACCTTGGAGTAATGCAGAGACAAAACTCATCTGGGCCCCACAGGATGCAGCCTTTCGAACAGGCCTCAGGACCAGGATCTCTGTGGAGAAAGCTCTTGTTTGAAGGTTTCCTGGTTCCAACCTCTTTCTCTTCGAATCCTCATGTAGCCGGAAAGATCCCTTCGGGAAGAAAGAGGCAGTATTAGTTGAAAGGCGAGGAATATCTTTTGCAGGGAGATAGCACAGCAAGATCCCAGGTTTTCTCCTCTCAGTGACACAGACAATCCCTCAGCAATATCCAAATACGGAAATATCGGGCGATATTTTGAGTTTTCATGTTGAAAATCGTTTTGAAATTGTGGGTTAGCTGATTGAAACACTCACTGCCTGCAATGATGGCATCTGATGCACAGCAAGATCCCACACGCGACAACGTTGCAGAAGCTCCATGACCTGATCACTTTTATTTCCCTCCGTCATGCTGTTTCAGTTTCGTTATTTCCTGTCACCCTAGAATTGAACATTACAGCTATTTCACAATCTCACAATGTCTGTCTCTCTCTCTCCATCCTTCTGTTTCTGCTGCTCTCTCCACTTTTCAATTCTTTCTCTCACTCATTTTCTCGCCTTGTCGAATTTTATCATCCTCCCCTCTCTATGACTCGCATGATTCTGACAGTGTGACAATTCTTTCCAGAGGGTCAGATATTTGGGGTTTTAATTCCCTCCTCAGAGAGTCCTGCCTCCCAGACCCTGGGGGTTAACCTATTTGTGTCACAATCCCAAGGTCTCGGTTACTTTAACCCCAGGCTTCAAACCACTTTTAACAACGACAGGGCCGCGTTCTGACAGGACCCAGTTAACCAGAGGCCCTCATAATCCCCCACCCCCCTAAGAGGATACTAACCCATGGTGGAAAAGAGACCCCCCCACTCCCCTGGGCCACACGGGGTGCATCCTGGCAAACAGGCCTCAGGCCTTTGCTTCCCCTCTGGAGGTTGTCCTTGTCCAAGGCTTTCCTGGCCCCAATCTTCAATTTGCAGCTTTTTCAACGCACGTTCCTCGAGGTAAAAGAGAAAATAGGTGAGTTGAAAGGAGTCGGGAGAACACTTTGATGCAAAGTTACACAGCAAGATCCCAGGTTTAAAAGCACCTCCCCTTCAGCAGCCGCATCCCCAGTGCATTGTATAACATCACTGAAATATCAAAATACAAACAAAACATAAGACAGGAATTAAGCGGAGGCTGGAAACATTAATTAATGCACACACACACTCACACACACACACACAAACACACACACAGACAAACACACACTCACACACACAAACACACACACACAAACACACACACACAGACAAACACACAAACACACACACACACGAACATACACACATACACACTCACACTCACACACACACACACAAACACACACACAGACAAACACATAGACACACACACAAACACACACACACACGAACATACACACATACACACTCACACTCACACACACACACACAAACACACACACAGACAAACACACACAGACACACACACAAACACACACACACGAACATACACACACGCACACTCACACACACTCACACACACACACTCACACACACTCACACACACACACAAACACACACACAGACAAACACACACACAGACACACTCACACACACACAAACACACACAGACACAAACATACACACAAACATACACTCACACACACTCTCTCACACACACACAAACACAGACACACACACAAACATACTCACACACACAAACACACACACAGACACAAACACACACACACAAATATACACTCACACACTC
>NC_092785.1:16804223-16811723 GCF_047496795.1 Chiloscyllium punctatum
CGATAGGAAGGAGACCAGAATTGCACGCAGTATTCCAACAGTGGCCTAACCAATGTCCTGTACAGCAGCAATATGACCTCCCGACTCCTGTACTCAATACTCTGACCAATAAAGAAAAGCATACCAAACACCTTCTTCACTATCCTATCTACCTGTGACTCCACTCTCAAGGACCTATGAACCTGCACTCCAAGGTCTCTATGTTCAGCAACACTCCCTCGGACCTTACCATTAAGCGTAGAAGTCCTGCTAAGATTTGCTTTCCCAAAATGCAGCACCTCGCATTTATCTGAATTCAACTCCATCTGCCACTTCTCAGCCCATTGGCCCATCTGGTCCAGATCCTGTTGTAATCTGAGGTAACCCTCTTCGCTCTCCACTACACCTCCAATTTTGGTGTCATCTGCAACGTTGGTGCTGAACAGGACTTTGCTGAGGCCACTCTTGGAATATTGTGTGCAATTCTGCTCTCCCTCCTGTAAGAAGGATGTTGCAAAACTTGAAATGCTTCAGAAAAGATTTACAAGGATACTGCCAGAGTTGGAGGGTTTGAGCTACAGGGAGAGGCTGAATAGGATGGGGCTGTTTTCCCTCGAGAGGCAGAGCCTCAGGGGTGACCTTACAGAGGTTTATAAAATCATGAAGGTCACTGTGTGAATAGACAATGTCTCTTTTCGGGGGATGGAGAGGTGCATAAATAGTGGGTACAGGTTTAGAGGGAAAGGGGAAAAAACTGACAGGGACTAAAGGGACAACTTTCTCACACAAGGGCTTGTGCAGGTATGGAACGAGCTGCCAGAGGAAGTGGTGGAGGCTGGTACAATTCCACCTTTTAAAAGGCATGTGGATGGGTACATGAATATAAAGGGTTTAGAGCGATTCGGGCCAAGTGTTGGTTAATGGGAGTGGATTAATGTAGGATACACGGCCGGCATGAACGAGATGGACTGAATGGTCTGTTTCAATGCTGTCCAGCTCAATGACTCTATGACTCTAAATTCGCAAGCTTGCTGGGCGTGGGTCTTATCCAAGTGAGGGTAAATGTGCTCTATCATTGAACACAGTTCATTTACAGCTTAACATCAGATGGATTATACAAATGAAGAGGGAGTGCAGCCTGACTTGGAACATGTAACAAAGTTCAGTTCAGTGGAAGGACAGCTGACCATCTGATATTGACGTATTGCAGCTTGGCACATTGTAGCTATCTCTGTCAAATCCTGAAAGTCTCCCCGAATATCATTGGAACTTCCTCAACAACAGCAACAAGAAGCAGTAAATGATGAAAACTCTCCAATGAACAAAACCCATGCTCTGTATTAATGTCGAACAGTCCCACCACTCAGTCAGTGTTATCATCTAGCTCCACACCTCAGAATCAATATAATAATTAGGTTCGGCATCAGGAACTTGCTTTCTCTTCTTTGTAAATGCATGATCACAGAGTGACCATGAAAATGAACCACATGTTCTTATAGTTTAAACAAATAAGCAAAGGTTTTGTGCAGATTATATCTATCTCCACATGTATTCATAGCTTCTTCGGGACTTAGTTGGACAGGGAGCAGGGACTACAGTTTCGAAATAATACAATGAACAGCAGAAATAAGTTGCTTTGTTCTTTCCATTGAATTCAGCCCCTTCTCCAGCCTGTTACACAGGGGAACAGCAGGAGGCCATTCAGCCCCTTCTCCAGCCTGTTACACAGGGGAACAGCAGGAGGCCATTCAGCCCCTTCTCCAACCTGTTACACTGGGGAACAGCAGGAGGCCATTCAGCCCCTTCTCCAGCCTGTTACACAGGGGAACAGCAGGAGGCCATTCAGCCCCTTCTCCAGCCTGTTACACAGGGGAACAGCAGGAGGCCATTCAGCCCCTTCTCCAGCCTGTTGCACAGGGGAACAGCAGGAGGCCATTCAGCCCCTTCTCCAGCCTGTTACACAGGGGAACAGCAGGAGGCCATTCAGCCCCTTCTCCAGCCTGTTACACAGGGGAACAGCAGGAGGCCATTCAGCCCCTTCTCCAGCCTGTTACACAGTGGAACAGCAGGAGGCCATTCAGCCCCTTCTCCAGCCTGTTACACAGTGGAACAGCAGGAGGCCATTCAGCCCCTTACCCAGTCTGTTACACTGGGGAACAGCAGGAGGCCATTCAGCCCCTTCTCCAACCTGTTACACAGGGGAACAGCAGGAGGCCATTCAGCCCCTTCTCCAACCTGTTACACAGGGGAACAGCAGGAGGCCATTCAGCCCCTTCTCCAGCCTGTTACACAGGGGAACAGCAGGAGGCCATTCAGCCCCTTCTCCAACCTGTTACACTGGGGAACAGCAGGAGGCCATTCAGCCCCTTCTCCAGCCTGTTACACAGGGGAACAGCAGGAGGCCATTCAGCCCCTTCTCCAGCCTGTTACACAGGGGAACAGCAGGAGGCCATTCAGCCCCTTCTCCAGCCTGTTGCACAGGGGAACAGCAGGAGGCCATTCAGCCCCTTCTCCAGCCTGTTACACAGGGGAACAGCAGGAGGCCATTCAGCCCCTTCTCCAGCCTGTTACACAGGGGAACAGCAGGAGGCCATTCAGCCCCTTCTCCAGCCTGTTACACAGTGGAACAGCAGGAGGCCATTCAGCCCCTTCTCCAGCCTGTTACACAGTGGAACAGCAGGAGGCCATTCAGCCCCTTACCCAGTCTGTTACACTGGGGAACAGCAGGAGGCCATTCAGCCCCTTCTCCAGCATGTTACACAGAGGAACAGCAGGAGGCCATTCAGCCCCTTCTCCAGCCTGTGACACAGGGGAACAGCAGGAGGCCATTCAGCCCCTTCTCCAGCCTGTTGCACAGGGGAACAGCAGGAGGCCATTCAGCCCCTTCTCAAGCCTGTTACACAGTGGAACAGCAGGAGGCCATTCAGCCCCTTCCCCAGCATGTTACACAGGGGAACAGCAGGAGGCCATTCAGCCCCTTCTCCAGCCTGTTACACAGGGGAACAGCAGGAGGCCATTCAGCCCCTTCTCCAGCCTGTTACATAGTGGAACAGCAGGAGGCCATTCAGCCCCTTCTCCAGCCTGTTACACAGGGGAACAGCAGGAGGCCATTCAGCCCCTTCTCCAGCCTGTTACACAGGTGAACAGCAGGAGGCCATTCAGCCCCTTCTCCAGCCTGTTACATAGTGGAACAGCAGGAGGCCATTCAGCCCCTTCTCCAATGTGTTACATAGTGGAACAGCAGGAGGCCATTCAGCACCTTCTCCAGCCTGTTACACGGGGAACAGCAGGAGGCCATTCAGCCCCTTCTCCAGCCTGTTACACAGGGGAACAGCAGGAGGCCATTCAGCCCCTTCTCCAGCCTGTTCCACAGGGGAACAGCAGGAGGCCATTCAGCCCCTTCACAAACCTGTTACACAGGGGAACAGCAGGAGGCCATTCAGCCCCTTCCCCAACCTGTTACACAGGGGAACAGCAGGAGGCCATTCAGCCCCTTCCCCAACCTGTTACACTGGGGGAACAGCAGTAGGCCATTCAGCCCCTTCTCCAGCCTGTTAAACAGGGGAACAGCAGGAGGCCATTCAGCCCCTTCTCCAGCCTGTTACACAGGGGAACAGCAGGAGGCCATTCAGCCCCTTCTCCAGCCTGTTAAACAGGGGAACAGCAGGAGGCCATTCAGCCCCTTCTCCAGCCTGTTACACAGGGGAACAGCAGGAGGCCATTCAGCCCCTTCTCCAGCCTGTTACACAGGGGAACAGCAGGAGGCCATTCAGCCCCTTCTCCAGCCTGTTACACAGGGGAACAGCAGGAGGCCATTCAGCCCCTTCTCCAGCCTGTTACACAGGGGAACAGCAGGAGGCCATTCAGCCCCTTCCCCAGCCTGTTACACAGGGGAACAGCAGGAGGCCATTCAGCCCCTTCCCCAGCCTGTTACACAGGGGAACAGCAGGAGGCCATTCAGCCCCTTCTCCAGCCTGTTACACAGTGGAACAGCAGGAGGCCATTCAGCCCCTTCTCCAGCCTCTTACACAGGGGAACAACAGGAGGCCATTCAGCCCCTTCTCCAACCTGTTACACGGGGAACAGCAGGAGGCCATTCAGCCCCTTCTCCAGCCTGTTACACAGGGGAACAGCAGGAGGCCATTCAGCCCCTTCTCCAGCCTGTTACACAGGGGAACAGCAGGAGGCCATTCAGCCCCTTCTCCAGCCTGTTACACAGGTGAAGAGCAGGAGGCCATTCAGCCCCTTCTCCAGCCTGTTACACAAGGGAACAACAGGAGGCCATTCAGCCCCTTCTCCAGCCTGTTACACAAGGGAACAGCAGCAGGCCATTCAGCCCCTTCTCCAGCCTGTTACACAGGGGAACAGCAAGAGGCCATTCAGCCCCTTCTCCAGCCTGTTACACAGTGGAACAGCAGGAGGCCATTCAGCCCCTTCTCCAGCCTGTTACACAGGTGAATAGCAGGAGGCCATTCAGCCCCTTCTCCAGCCTGTTACACAAGGGAACAACAGGAGGCCATTCAGCCCCTTCTCCAGCCTGTTACACAAGGGAACAGCAGCAGGCCATTCAGCCCCTTCTCCAGCCTGTTACACAGGGGAACAGCAAGAGGCCATTCAGCCCCTTCTCCAGCCTCTTACACAGTGGAACAGCAGGAGGCCATTCAGCCCCTTCTCCAATGTGTTACACAGTGGAACAGCAGGAGGCCATTCAGCCCATTCTCCAGCCTGTTACACAGGGGAACAGCAAGAGGCCATTCAGCCCCTTCTCCAGCCTGTTACACAGGGGAACAGCAAGAGGCCATTCAGCCCCTTCTCCAGCCTGTTACACAGGGGAACAGCAGGAGGCCATTCAGCCCCTACCTCAGCCTGTTCCACAGGCGAACAGCAGGAGGCCATTCAGCCCCTTCTCCAACCTGTTCCACAGGGGAACAGCAGGAGGCCATTCAGCCCATTCTCCAACCTGTTACACAGGGGAACAGCAGGAGGCCATTCAGCCACTTCTCCAGCCTGTTACACAGGGGAACAGCAGGAGGCCATTCAGCCCCGTCCCCAGCCTGTTACACAGGGGAACAGCAGGAGGCCATTCAGCCCCTTCTCCAGCCTGTTACACAGGGGAACAGCAGGAGGCCATTCAGCCCCTTCTCCAGCCTGTTACACAGGTGAACAGCAGGAGGCCATTCAGCCCCTTCTCCAGCCTGTTACACAGGGGAACAGCAGGAGGCCATTCAGCCCTTTCTCCAGCCTGTTACACAGGTGAACAGCAGGAGGCCATTCAGCCCCTTCTCCAGCCTGTTACACAGGGGAACAGCAGGAGGCCATTCAGCCCCTTCTCCAGCCTGTTACACAGGGGAACAGCACGAGGCCATTCAGCCCCTTCCCCAGACTGTTACACGGGTAACAGCAGGAGGCCATTCAGCCCCTTCCCCAGCCTGTTACACGGGGAACAGCAGGAGGCCATTCAGCCCCTTCTCCAACCTGTTACACAGGGGAACAGCAGGAGGCCATTCAGCCCCTTTTCCAACCTGTTACACAGGGGAACAGCAGGAGGCCATTCAGCCCCTTCTCCAGCCTCTTACACAGGTGAACAGCAGGAGGCCATTCAGCCCCTTCCCCAACCTGTTAAACAGGGGAACAGCAGGAGGCCATTCAGCCAATTCTCCAATGTGTTACACAGTGGAACAGCAGGAGGCCATTCAGCCCCTTCTCCAGCCTGTTACACAGGGGAACAACAGGAGGCCATTCAGCCCCTTCTCCAGCCTCTTACACAGGGGAACAACAGGAGGCCATTCAGCCCCTTCTCCAGCCTGTTACACAGGTGAACAGCAGGAGGCCATTCAGCCCCTTCTCCAGCCTGTTACACAGGTGAACAGCAGGAGGCCATTCAGCCCCTTCTCCAGCCTGTTACACGGGGAACAGCCGGAGGCCATTCAGCCCCTTCTCCAGCCTGTTCCACAGGGGAACAGCAGGAGGCCATTCAGCCCCTTCACAAACCTGTTACACAGGGGAACAGCAGGAGGCCATTCAGCCCCTTCCCCAACCTGTTACACTGGGGGAACAGCAGGAGGCCATTCAGCCCCTTCTCCAGCCTGTTAAACAGGGGAACAGCAGGAGGCCATTCAGCCCCTTCTCCAGCCTGTTACACAGGGGAACAGCAGGAGGCCATTCAGCCCCTTTTCTAACCTGTTACACAGGGGAACAGCAGGAGGCCATTCAGCCCCTTCTCCAGCCTGTTACACAGGGGAACAGCAGGAGGCCATTCAGCCCCTACCTCAGCCTGTTACACAGGGGAACAGCAGGAGGCCATTCAGCCCCTTCTCCAGCCTGTTACACAGGGGAACAGCAGGAGGCCATTCAGCCCCTTCTCCAGCCTCTTACACAGGGGAACAGCAGGAGGCCATTCAGCCCATTCCCCAACCTGTTACACAGGGGAACAGCAGGAGGCCATTCAGCCCCTTCTCCAGCCTCTTACACAGGGGAACAGCAGGAGGCCATTCAGCCCCTTCTCCAGCCTGTTAGACAGGGGAACAGCAGGAGGCCATTCAGCCCCTTCTCCAGCCTCTTACACAGGGGAACAGCAGGAGGCCATTCAGCCCATTCTCCAACCTGTTACACAGGGGAACAGCAGGAGGCCATTCAGCCCATTCTCCAACCTGTGACACAGGGGAACAGCAGGAGGCCATTCAGCCCCTTCTCCAGCCTGTTACACAGGGGAACAGCAGGAGGCCATTCAGCCCCTTCTCCAGCCTGTTACACAGGGGAACAGCAGGAGGCCATTCAGCCCCTTCCCCAACCTGTTACACAGGGGAACAGCAGGAGGCCATTCAGCCCCTTCTCCAGCCTGTTCCACAGGGTAACAGCAGGAGGCCATTCAGCCCCTTCTCCAGCCTGTTCCACAGGGTAACAGCAGGAGGCCATTCAGCCCCTTCTCCAGCCTGTTACACAGGGGAACAGCAGGAGGCCATTCAGCCCCTTCTCCAAGCTGTTACACCGGGAACAGCAGGAGGCCATTCAGCCCCTTCTCCAGCCTGTTACACAGGGGAACAGCAGGAGGCCATTCAGCCCCTTCCCCAGCCTGTTACACGGGGAATAGCAGGAGGCCATTCAGCCCCTTTTCCAGCCTGTTACACAGGGGAACAACAGGAGGCCATTCAGCCCCTTCTCCAGCCTGTTACGCAAGGGAACAGCAGGAGGCCATTCAGCCCCTTCTCCAGCCTGTTACACAGGGGAACAGCAGGAGGCCATTCAGCCCCTTCTCCAGCCTGTTACACAGGTGAACAGCAGGAGGCCATTCAGCCCCTTCTCCAGCCTGTTACACAAGCTAACAGCAGGAGGCCATTCAGCCCCTTCTCCAGCCTGTTACACAGGGGAACAGCAGGAGGCCATTCAGCCCCTTCTCCAGCCTGTTACACAAGGGAACAGCAGGAGGCCATTCAGCCCCTTCTCCAGCCTGTTACACAGTGAGAACAGCAGGAGGCCATTCAGCCCCTTCTCCAGCCTGTTACACAGGGGAACAGCAGGAGG